>NC_135233.1:107265000-107565000 GCF_051348905.1 Ranitomeya variabilis
TTCTACTGATAATATAAGGAATAGCTTCTGCTTTTCACAGACAGCAATTATGTAAATTTTCTTCAACCTCCGGCTCTATATTTAGTCCACCCCCAGGAAAAAAAAAATAGATAACAGGATTTTTTTTTTCTTTTTGAGAGGTGTAACTCAACACAATTGAAGTTCTCAAAATATTCCTAGGAAGATAGACGAAGCCGTCCTATTATTATGCAGGCTACATCTGTGAAGGCTGTCACAGTCTGTATATCAAAAAATAAGATGAGAAAGCAATTGGGGTAGTAGCAAATCTATTGTCATGATATTCTCCAGTCTTCTCCACAAATAGAGAAAGATAGATTCCTTAAATATTAGAGTTTATGAGCTCTAATTTACTTGAAAGGGAGCTGGAATGTAATAATAGCTTATAATGCCAATCTATATTGGAGGACACATTTCATGGATGGTGACAAAAGTTTGCCGTGCTTTATACCTCTCGTCGTGCGAGCTTTGCTTTGCTACTGGAGGTAACGCTTGTTGAATGAGAACAGAAATCTGTAACAATTGTTTTTCTTTCATTATTATAATATTATTGCCGCAAGATTCTTACAGGGAAGTTCATTTGGCAAATTGCTCAAGCACAACTCTTCTGCCGGATTATATAAATAGGGGATAAAAGGGCTGCATGCTTGTAGGGCTCCAATATACTAATTAAGTCATCTAATTTCTATTACTCTTCCAATGCCGATTCTGAGCCCCACCGCTGGGGGACAACGGTTTGTTGTATGTGTGATGTGTGTTCCTACAAGATCAGTTTTCCAGTCTACATTATATTGATGGATCTTCATGCATATCAGGGGCATACATAGACAGAAAAGGGCCCCTGTACAAGAACAATATAAGGGCCCTTTGTAGTCCAATACCTCATCATCATGCACCACATTATGTGCTGCTTTGGAGGTGGTAGTGGCCCATAACCTCTTGTCCCCCTTGGAGGCTGCACAGGTTGCACCAAATTATATGTCTGCACTTGATGTATCTTGTCTGTAATTTCCATGATCGCCTTTTTGTTTTTCTCCCTTCTTCTCAGAGCCATAGCTCTTTTATTTTTATGTCCACATAGACATATGAGGGCTTGTTTTTTTTAACTTTTGAATGACACCATTCATTTTACCACATAATGTACTGGAAAATGGGAGAAAAAAATCCAAGTGGGAAGAAATTGGTTTTTGGGAATTGTTTTTAAGGTGAATATTTTGTGATAAAAATTACCTTGCCATATGATTCTGCTCATCAGTACAATTCTGGTGATCCCCGTGAGCCCACTCTATAGGCTATGTGCACAGGTTGTGGATTTTGCTGCGGATCCGCAGCAGATCTGCAGCTGTGGGTCCGCAGCAGCTTTCCATGCCTTTACAGTACAATGTAAACCTATGGAAACCGCAATCCGCAGTGCCCATGCTGCAGAGAAAACCGTGCGGAAACGCAGCGGGTTACATTCCGCAGCATGTCAATTCTTTGTGCGGATTCCGCTGCGGTTTACACCTGCTCCACAATAGGAATCCGCAGGTGTAAACTGCAGGTGAAATCCGCACAAAATCCACGGTAAATCCGCGGTAAATCCGCACGTAAAACGCAGTGCCTTTTACCTGCGGATTTCTCAAATCTGCTGTGGAAAAATCCGCAGAGCTCCAAAATACGTGTGCACATAGTCATACACCTGCTCACAACTGAAACAGCACCAATCACAGCATTCACAATGGGTGGTGTGATTGCGACTTCACCTCTCCTGATTAACCCCTTTGGTGCTGATTGGCTAAACAGTAGTTACTGACCAATCAGCGTCAAAGGGGTTAATCTAAAATTACAATCATCACTTTGCACGCCATCTTTACCTCAGAGTTGGCGTGCAGAGTGGTTATATGCCTCTTGTGTTACCCTGAGAGAAATTCATTTGTGGCCAGTGCAATCTCCTGCGATTTGTATCCAGCCTCTTGTCTCCTGCTATCTGTGCTATGTCTCCTGCCTCCTGCGATCTGACTCCTGTGCTGTGTCTCCTGCCTCCTGTATTGTGTCTCCTGCCTCCTGTGCTGACTCCTGCCTCCTGCGATCTGTCTCCTGTGATGTGTCTCCTGCCTCCTGTGATGTGTCTCCTGCCTCCTGTGATGTGTCTCCTGCCTCCTGTGCTGTCTCCTGCCTCCTGCGATCAGACTCCTGTGCTGTGTCTCCTGCCTCCTGTGATGTGTCTCCTGCCTCCTGTGCTGTCTCCTGCCTCCTGCGATCTGTCTCCTGTGCTGCGTGTCCTGCCTCCTGCGATCTGACTCCTGTGCTGTGTCTCCTGTCTCCTGTGCTGTGTCTCCTGTCTCCTGTGCTGTCTCCTGTGCTGTCTCCTGCGATCTGTCTCCTGTGCTGTGTCTCCTGCCTCCTGTGCTGTGTCTCCTGCCTCCAGCGATCTGTCTCCTGTGCTGTCTCCTGCCTCCTGCGATCTGTCTCCTGTGCTGTGTGTCCTGCCTCCTGTGATCTGACTCCTGTGCTGTGTCTCCTGTCTCCTGTGCTGTGTCTCCTGTCTCCTGTGCTGTGTCTCCTGTCTCCTGTGCTGTCTCCTGCGATCTGTCTCCTGTGCTGTGTCTCCTGCCTCCTGTGCTGAGTCTCCTGCCTCCTGTGCTGTGTCTCCTGTCTCTTGTCCTGTCTCCCGCCTCCTGCGATCTGACTCCTGTGCTGTGTCTCCTGCCTCCTGTGCTGTGTCTCCTGCCTCCTGTACTGTGTCTCCTGTCTCCTGTGCTGTGTCTGCTGCCTCCTTTGATCTTCCTCCTGTGCTTTGCCTCCTGTCTCCTGTGCTGTGTCTCCTGCCTCCTGCAATCTGACTCCTGTGCTGTGTCTTCTGCCTCCTGTGCTGTGTCTCCTGTGCTGTGTCTCCTGTCTCCTGTGCTGTGTCTCCTGCCTCCTGCGATCTGACTCCTGTAATGTGTCTCCTGCCTCCTGTGATCTGTCTCCTGTGCTGTGTCTCCTGCCTCCTGTGATCTGCCTCCTGTGCTGTGTCTCCTGCCTCCTGCGATCTGTCTCCTGTGCTGTGTCTCCTGCCTCCTGCGATCTGTCTCCTGTGCTGTGTCTCCTGCCTCCTGCGATCTGTCTCCTGTGCTGTGTCTCCTGCCTCCTGTGCTGTGTCTCCTGCCTCCTGTGCTGTGTCTCCTGTCTCCTGTGCTGTGTCTCCGGTCTCCTGTGCTGTGTCTCTGGTCTCCTGTGCTGTGTCTCCGGTCTCCTGTGCTGTGTCTCCTGCCTCCTGCGATCTGACTCCTGTGCTGTGTCTTCTGCCTCTTGTGCTGTGTCTCCTGTCTCCTGTGCTGTCTCCTGCCTCCTGCAATCTGTCTCCTGTGCTGTGTCTTCTGCCTCCTGTGCTGTGTCTCCTGTCTCCTGTGCTGTCTCCTGCCTCCTGTGATCTGTCTCCTGTGCTGTGTCTCCTGCCTCTTGTGATCTGTCTCATGTGCTGTGTCTCCTGCCTCCTGTGATCTGTCTCCTGTGCTGTGTCTCCTGCCTCCTGCAATCTGTCTCCTGTGCTTTGTCTCCTGCCTCCTGTGCTGTGTCTCCTGCCTCCTATGCTGTGTCTCCTGTCTCCTGTGCTGTGTCTCCGGTCTCCTATGCTGTGTCTCCTGCCTCCTGTAATCTGTCTCCTGTGCTGTGTCTCCTGCCTCCTGTGCTGTGTCTCCTGCCTCCTGTGCTGTGTCTCCTGTCTCCTGTGCTGTGTCTCCTGTCTCCTGTGCTGTGTCTCCTGCCTCCTGCGATCTGACTCCTGTGCTGTGTCTTCTGCCTCTTGTGCTGTGTCTCCTGTCTCCTGTGCTGTGTCTCCTGCCTCCTGCAATCTGTCTCCTGTGCTGTGTCTTCTGCCTCCTGTGCTGTGTCTCCTGTCTCCTGTGCTGCGTCTCCTGCCTCCTGTGATCTGTCTCCTGTGCTGTGTCTCCTGCCTCCTGTGATCTGTCTCCTGTGCTGTGTCTCCTGCCTCCTGCGATCTGTCTCCTTTGCTGTGTCTCCTGCATCCTGTGCTGTGTCTCCTGTCTCCTGTGCTGTCTCCTGTGATCTGTCTCCTGTGCTGTGTCTCCTGCCTCCTGTGATCTGCGTCCTGTGCTGTGTCTCTTGTCTCCTGTGATCTGTCTCCTATGCTGTGTCTCCTGTCTCCTGTGCTGTCTCCTGTGCTGTGTGCTGGCTATTGTGTGACTGTTCTGTAATCACAGCAGCAGCAGTTCCCCAATCCCTGTTCCAGTCACCCTCCAACCACAATCTCCCCCATTCCCAATTGTATTTTTTGCACACTCTTTTTTCGTGTGCACAGCGTCCTGCGCTGAGCATTTGTGCTCTTCCCGTGGCCGCAGCGCTCTGATCAGTGTCACTGCTGATTGCAGACTGCGCCAAGGGACCTTTTCTTTTTTTAACTAGTTAGAGTAGTGGACGTCGCAGTGTAAGTGACATCTGATTTTTTTTTTTTTCAGAAAAAAAAATAATAGTAGTTAGTACAGTGTAGCTTTATAATAGGGGAGCAGATGTCACTGTGTTAGTAATTAGTACAGTGTAGCTTTATAGGTAGGTAGGGCATTAGGGGTTAGTGATGTCAATTAGGGGAGCGTAAGTCGCATTGTTAGTGACATCCGTTTTTTCTTTTACAAAAAAATAAGTACTTAGCATAGAGTAAGTTTTCTTTCGTGCATTAGGGGAGCGTTCATCGCCGAGCTATTGATGTCCATTTTTCTTTTGCAAAAAAAAAAAAAAGAATAGTGCAGAGAAACTTTATATGTAGGGCATTATTGTAGTCAACGTCACTGTAATTTTTTTTATACAAGCTTTTTTTTACATCTACTGATTTTTCTTTTCATTTTTTTCCTTCTAAGTATTTCTTCTAAATTCTTCCTTTTTACTTTTTCTCTACTTTTTTTACTTTACTTTTTATAATAAATAGTACCCACACAAGCCCCACAAAATACACGCATAAAAGCACAACTTACACGCACATCCTCAGTGTTTTGAAGAACAAAATAAAAATGGCCCATTCGTCAAGAAGATGCTATTCACTAGAGGAGGCATATGCTTTTTTTTTTTCAGGCAGTGAGGAAGATCCCACATTCCTATATATCTCCATCTCCTCCTCTCATGTAGTGAGGAGGGACCCCCAGCAAGACATCCTAGGGCCCAGGGAACCCCTTCAGCAATCAATCCCATATGGACCCAAAAATTATTAGCCTGTTATTCTGGATTTCATGGGCAGCTCAGGAACCCAATTTGATATTACAGGCCTCGCTGAAATGTACTTTTTCAAATGGTCCCCTGTAAAAGCAGCAGATATTATGACATTTTGGGGCATTGTGTTGCATATGGGCATAGAAAACCAGAGTTTTAGCAATACTGGAATACTGATATTCTCCACAGCACACCCGTAATCCATATGGCCATGACAAGGACACAATTTAAAGTGATCAAAAAATATTTGCTTTCTAGTGATAATGCTCACTGTCCTCCCTGAGACGATCCTAACTTTGATCATCTATTTATAATTCAGCCAATAGTTGGACACTTCAGTGGAAAATTTGCTGAGGCATACAACCCCCAAAGGGACATCTGTATATATAACTCTCTGGTTCATTTCAAAGGGAAACTAAAATTCTGACAATATCTGCTGTGACAGGGTCACTGGCGCCGTATGTGAGGGGAGATACAGTTGAAACCAGAAGTTTCCATACACTATTTAAAAGACACATATGCTTGTTTTTCTCAATATCTGACATGAAATCAGAATAAACCTTTCCCGTTTTAGGTCAATTAGGATTACCATAATTATTAATATTTGCCAAATGCCAGAACAATGAGAGAGAGAGAATATTTTAAGGCATTTTTATTACTTACTGCAAAGTCAAAAGTTTACATACACTAAGGTTACTATGCCTTTAAATAATTCTGGACTGCCCATATGATAATGTCATGTGTTTTGAAGCTTCTGTTTTTTATCAACATCTGCTTCTGTTTTTTTGGCAACATCTGAGTTAATTAGAGACACACCTGTGGATGTATTTTAATGCACACCTGAAACACACTGCTTCTTTGTGTAGAATCATGGGAAAGTCTCAAGAAATCAGCCAAGATATCAGGAAGAGAATTGTGGAATTTCAAAAGTCTGGCTCATCCTTGGGTACAATTTCAAGATACCTGAAGGTGCCTCGTTCATCTGTACAAATAATTATACGCAAGTACAAACAAGATGGGAATGTCTAGCCATCATACCGTTCAGGAAGGAGATGGGTTATGTGTCCCAGAGATGAACGTGCTTTGGTCTGACATGTGCATATCAACCCAAAGACAAAAGCAAAAGACCTTGTGAAGATGATGGTAGAAGCTGGTAAGATTGTGTCAATATCCAAAGTGCAATGAGTACTGGATCAACATGGGCTAAAAGGCCACTCTGTCAGTAAGAAGCCATTACTCCAAAAAAAAAAAAAAAAAAAAAAAAAGCAAGATTAATGTTTGCAAATGTACACAGGAACAAAGACCTTAATTTTTGGAGACATGTCCTATGGCCTGATGAAACTAAAATTGAACTTTTGGGGCATAATGACCATCGTAACATTTGCAGGAAAAAGGGAGAAGCCTGGAAGCCTAAGCACACCATCCCAACTGTGAAACACGGAGGTGGCAGCATCATGTTGTTTTGCTGCAGGAGGGACTGATGTATTTCACAAAATAGATGACATCATGAGAAAAGAAGATTATGTGGCAATTCTGAAGCAACATCTCAAGACAGCCAGGAAGTTAAAGCTCGGGCGGAAATGGGTCTTCCAAATGGACAATGACCGGAAGCATACTGCCAAAATGGTAACAAAGTGGCTTAAGGATAACAAAGTCAATGTTTTGGAGTGGCCATCACAAAGCCCTGTTCTCAATCCTATAGAAAATTTATGGGCAAAGCTGAAAAGTCAGGTGCGAGCAAGGCGACCTACAAACCTGGATCAGTTACACCAGTTTTGTCAGGAGGATTGGGCCCAAATTACGACCAACTATTGTGAGAAGCTTGTGGAAGGATATCCAAAATGTTTGACCCAAGTCATTCAGTTTAAGGGAAATGGTACCAAATACTAATTAAATGTATGTAAACTTTTGACTTTGCAGTAAGTAATAAAATGCCCTAAAACATTCCCTCTCTCTCTCATTATTCTGGCATTTGGCAAATATTAATAATTATGATAATCCTAATTGACCTAAAACGCGAAAGGTTTATTCTGATTTGATGTCAGATATTGAGAAAAACATGCATGTGTCTTTTTATATAGTGTATGAAAACTTCTGGTTTCAACTGTATGTGTCGCAAAGGTTGTTATCCTGAGTCATGTGAAACCCATATTTTCCCTTCAGCATAATATGTGCTGAGAATTAAACAGCAGTGGCCAGGGTCTGGGTTTTGTTGTGAGCAGGTGTAAGAGATGGGCTGGACGCCTACTCACTATATCTCCACCTCAAGGGTGTGGTTGGAGGAAGTTAAAGGGACACTGTCACCTGAATTTGGAGGGAACAATCTTTAGCCATAGGGGCGGGGTTTTCGGGTGTTTGATTCACCCTTTCCTTACCCGCTGGCTGCATGCTGGCTGCAATATGGGATTGAAGTTCATTCTCTGTCCTCCATAGTACACGCCTGCACAAGGAAAGATTGCCTTGTGCAGGCATGTACTACGGAGGACAGAGAATGAACTTCAATCCCATATTGCAGCCAGCATGCAGCCAGTGGGTAAGGAAAGGGTGAATCAAACACCCGAAAACCCCGCCCCTATGTTTAAAGATTGTTCCCTCCAAATTCAGGTGACAGTGTCCCTTTAAATGTCCAGCTACTGTTTTCTTTTCTGTCTGGTCTGTTTGGAGGAAGGAAGCCTTCAGGCGAGAGCTGCCATTTGTTTTTGTCCCAAAAGTCTGGAGCCATACTGAGGAAGATTTTTTTATGAACTTTTCATTTTCATTTGTGCCAGAAAGGCTGTTTTTGTGTTACTATTTTGGCCTTATGGTTTATGAAGCAATACGCCACCCAGAGACTTGAATATAAAGTGGTCCTGGGTCTACTTTGGGAAGCAACTGAGTGAGCCGACCTTCCACACTGCCCAGAAAGAGGGCCAGGTATGGAATTAAACTGTACAAGAGTACCTCAGAGTACACCCACAGATTTAGGGTCTATGAAGGGAAGGACACCCAGATTGACCCCCTGAATGTCCCCCTATACTGGGGCGAGTGGGGAAATTGTGTGGGAACTGCTGCACACACTCCACTCCTGTAAAAGGTTATCACTCTACATATTTAACTTTTACACCAGCATCCCACTCTTCAAAACCCTTTCTGTCAGAGGTACAGTTGCATGCAGCACCATGCAAAGAAATCAAAGAGGCCTCCCTAAACCGTTAACTGAACAACTGCTGAGAAAGGGTGACAGCAAAGCCCAGTACAGCGACAAAATGCTGGTGGTCAAGTATAAGAACAAGAGGGATGTCCTTATCTTGACCACCATACACCATGACAACAGCTCCCTTGTCACTGTTCAAGGTACCACAACACATAGCCAGATTGTATCTTGGATTATAAGTACATGGGGGTGTAGATATCTCAGATAAGGTCCTCAATCTATACAGTGCCATGCAAAAATCTAAAGTATGGTACAAAAATGGCAATGTACAATGCTTTTGTGCTGTTTCAATCTGCAGGCAATACGGGGACCTTCCTTCAGTTTCAGGAGGTAGTTATCAAGGCCCTCATGTTTGGCACTCAGGAAGGTGAGGGCCACAGTACTTCTGAAACTGAAGGTGCCCATATCGTCCCAGGTGAAGACTTTCCAGGAGAAGTTCCCCAAACAGCGAATAAGGGAAGATCACATAAAAGGTGCAGAGTATGCTCTGGAAGGGGAATCCAAAAAAATATTATTTATCTATCACATGGTTAACGGAGCGGAGCCAGAAGACAGCAGCATCTGGTTGCTCTTACTCCACCCCTGAGAAGAAGCAGAGAAGAAACACTTCTCTGGCTTATTAAACATGTTTATTTCTTCCAGCAGAACAGGGGTTAATCAGCCATGTTGGAAATCCCTGTGTTCAGCTGTGCTCGGTTAGCCACTCCTTTTTTCCCTATAAAATCGGGGTTCTATTACCAAGTCCTCGTCAGAGTTAGCTCTTGCTACATGACAAAAGGAGGGAGAGAAGTTGGTATGAGAAGGAGTGCTGGAGGAAGTTATAAGCGACTGTTGTTTTGGTTGTAAACTTGATATTCCCTTATTCTTTCCTGTTTTGCTTTCTACCCCTTCCTGCACACCCTGGTGGATTCCTCTGTTATATGTGAGTGAATATTTTTTGTTTGTAGAGTTTTCAGTTTACCCTTATCAGTGTTGCCTTGTTTGCTTGGTTGGTGTACTGCAGTGCACAGTAGCGCCCCCCCCCCCTCTTCCCTGGGTGGGAGAAGGGGACAGACGAATGGCTAACTTAGGAGATAAGGCAAGGGTGGAGGCCCAAGCGTCTTCCCCATCTGGAGTGTCCCGGGGCACAGGGCGAGCTAGGGTGCCCCCTAGTGTTAGGCCTAGGAAAGGTACCCCCTGGTCCCAGGTAACTCAACAGCCGAGTCGTGCCATTACCATTGTAAAACCTGCCCTGAGAAACCTGGCCTTTACATTAAGGATTGCTTCAAAGTGTAACACACGTCCACAAAATAATAAAATTTATTTTTACCCTATTGACACAACACACTTTTATAATCTAATGTACTCCGCGTAACTTGAACATACCACCACATTATAAATTCATATACCAGTAAAACCAAAATTATTATTAGAATTACTATAAAACTATGGGTCTAGATAAATTCCTTGAGGGGTATAGTTTCCAAAATGGGGTCACTTGTGGGGGATTTCCATCGTGTAGGCACATCAGGGGCTTTATAAACACGACATGATGCACGCAGATCATTCCATTAAAGTTTACTCTTCAAATAGTCACTCCTTTCCTTCCGAACCCTGCCATGCATCTAAACAGTAGTTTTCCACCACATATGGGGTATTGGTGTACTTGTGGGACATTTAACAACAATTTTTGGGGTCCATTTTCTCCTGTTACCCTTGTGAAAATAAAAAAAATGGAGCTCAAAAACATTATTGTGAAAAGAAAAAGTATTTTTTTTTATTTTCAAGACACAACGTTATAACTTTCTGTGAAGCACCTGGGGAATTGGGACTAGCCCAGGGTGGGAGGGCTAAGCTCAAAGGACAGAGATACTTTCCTGTCAGAACGTGAGATAGGCCCCATTGTGCTCAGAAAATAGACCTAAGGTCTAGACAGTAGCAATGTCACATGATTTGGGTGTCACTAATATGAGAGTTGTGGAGAGAAGTGACCGAAAAACAGAGATGGGTCTAGGGGAAGGATGCCTAGCAGTATGGTGCAGAGTTTATTACTCTGAGAGGTAGTGGACCAAGATGGGACAGAGTACGTTAGACAAAAAGAGTGCCCCAGGCGGGAGTTCCAGAGCGTCAGTGACAGAGAAGATAAGTACCTGCCATACTGGCATTATAGTTACCTAGAGGGAACAGAGGACATGGAACCGCAGGTTGAGTAAAGGACTCTTGCTACCTGTACTGTAATACTGAGCTAGGTTGTGGTTTAATAGAGAGGAGCGGTGAAGATAGAGGACAAGTGAGAAAAAAGGAAGAAATTAAAATTGTGTGTAGAAGATACTCCGTATTGTGAAGGAAACGTTCATCAAGTTGTATACCTGCTGTCTACTGTATATAATCATCTCCAAGTTATTGTTTAGTAAAAAGTTTATTTTTGACTGGTGGTCTCTCTTACTGAACTGCCAAACATGTTGTCCAGGCCAACCAAAGTCATTGGTTACATGTGGCCTGCAAGGACATAGTACTAATGATGAGCGAGTATACTCGTTGCTCAGGTTTTCCCGAGCATGCTAGGGTGGTCTCCGAGTATTTCGGCATGATCAGGGATTTAGTTTATGTCGACGCAGCTGCATGATTTGCGACTGCTAGACAGCTTGAATACATGTGGGGGTTGCCTGTTTATTAGGGAATCTTCACATGTATTCAAGCTTTTTAGCAGCTGTAAATCATGCAGCTGTGTTGACATAAACTAAATCCCCGAGCACGACAAAATACTCTGAGACCACCCAGGCATTCTCGGAGAAACCCGTGCAACGAGTATACTCGCTCATCACTACTAGCACTCCACCACCACACTCTACATGGCGCTCCCACAAGTCTACACTCCCAGCCTGGACCCCCTTCTTCATGTAACATGCGGGGGAGTAGAACATGAGTACCGTGCCTATGGCACGTTACAGACATACCAGTGGTGCAACCTGTGCAGCTGCACATGGGCCCGGGAGGTAAGGGAGCCTACTTTCACAACCTTAGCAGATGGAATTGTGCATTGTGAAGAGCTATTGGACTGCAAAGAGCCCATTGATTGTTCTTGCACAGGGCCGTCTCCTGATTGTATCCGCTACTGCTACAATACATTGAAATTAAAACTGTTCTACTGACACAGTCAGGTATTCTATATTAGCTCTAACACCTGGAGAATCATCAGTGATACATAATTATATATAGTAACAATCCTATTGTTTTCCCATCATAATGACAAGCTGCACATTATATCTGTAAAAGGGTCTTTTAAAACTCATTCTTTTATAGTTGTTGTAAAAAGTGCCATTCTTGAACAACCCAATCTATAGAATGCCCTTGATTCTTCTATGTCTCTCATTAGTGAAAGTAATGCAAAGGAAATTTAGTGTGCTAAACAATACACAGACCTCAGTAGTAAATATATGTCTCATGCTGGTAATCATGGCATACTGGTATATCCTCGACGTTTGGGTGCACAAGTGCCTTATACATTAAAGGTAAGCCCTTCCCTGCACATTGGTACAGGACCTGACCATTAAACTACATATTTGTATTACGTAAAAAAAGAACAAACATATAAACAAATAAAATTAATCTTTTGTAAAATTGATGCAAACACATGCATTTTAAAGCAGGCATATCAATTATTTTTTACATATATCTTTTCATCAGATTTCTGTTTTTTTTCAGTATCCTTTTTATGAGTTCTGGGAGAGGAGGTGACTGCCTTTTGAAAAAAAAGGATTAAAAATGGATACTTTGAAATTACGCAAACATAAGGCTATTTATTTGCTTACATTTTACTGCAAACAGAACTGATATGTTAAATTTCCATTTTTAAGGGTAAAAAAGTTCAATAACTTATTCTCTTTTAAGCCTTAAAGACTGAGTTCAAATGGAAATAGGCACCCACGTCTGTTGTATGGATAGCCATTTTTCTTTCCTATTATATTGAAGGTATGAGGCAGTCACTGGGGTCATATGCGAGGGTCGCTATGTCTCCCCAGGATGCGCACAGAAGCGTATTGAGGCCGCGGGAGTGCATCGCAGTCACAGGCATAGTTGTGATTGCAATGCAGAATAAAAGTGAGTGTTGGTCTTGGGCAAGCTATTTGTCCAAGGTAGACTTAGGAAAACCTGCTATTGGCTTTTATTTTTGAAAAGGACTACAGGAAGGTAGTGGGGCTGTCTGTTTCCTCCCCGGCCGGGTTTTCCATGTGGCCAACGGCCACAGGTTCCTTGTAAAGACCCTGCAGCAGAGGGTTGGATGTGTCAGTTTGGTTTTGCAAGCGTGCAGAGCAGAAAGCTCTACTTTAGCCTCAGCCTGTGTGAAGCAACAGAGAACCGAAGCGGAACCAAAAGGCCTGGCACCCCTCAGCGTACACAGCGGACTATCTTGTTTCTCGACTGCAAACCAGAGCATTCTGTTTACTTTTCTGTTGTGAGCATGCTGACCATTAAAAGAGACTTTTTTTTAATTTAATTTATATTAAGTAAGTAGTGACAGGAAGAGCAGCCATGTTGGTTGTCAATTAGGATTATCAACTTCTTGTCTTTTTATTGCTTAAAAATGGTTGTGTCAAATACTGACCAAAGAGTTAGTTAGAGGGCAACCTCTAATATTAAATGATCTGTCACCTCTCCTGACATGTCTCTTTAACCAAATAATTGTACTTCATAAAACATAACAATTACATTTCACCACTGTGTGGTTCCTCTGTTACTGACAATACAAATGTATGAATGTGATGACTGACAACTAGGTGTTACTAGATGTGGGTGTCGCTGCATTTTCCAATCAATTTCTGACAGAATAAGATTGTGTAAGGGCACACACGTTTACAGGGGGAATATTAACTAAAAGTGACACCTCATTAATACATTTTTAGGAGGAATGGCACAACAAGACATAAAATACCTGATCTAGGATAGTTATTTCAAAGGAAATACAAAGAGTTACTAGAAAAGATATGTCAGTGGTGTGGTGGGGAAGACGGGGAAGTTGACAAGTTCTCTTTAAAAACAATTCTGCTAATTCCTTTCCCAGTAAATTACCTGATGGTCACACTGCCGCTGCTCTAGTAATACTTTGCTATGTAGACTTTCTGATTCAAAAAATATACTAATGAATTCAACGTAAATATAATGATTACTGTTTGATTATTGACTGTGCCTGTTCACATCATGTTTGGCTTATGCATGCAAATCAACAGTAGGGCGCATTGCAGATATTTATTGCCATCATATACCTTAGATATATGCCTCTGTGTAGTCGTGCTCCATCTGGAATTCAGGAAACCCCATTTCGTGAAGATGAGTTAACCCCAAATGTGTTTGGTGTCAGCCCCATTCATAGCAACTAGTGATGAGCGAGTATGCTCGTTGCATACGCTCGGGTGATCTCCGAGTATTTGTAACTGCTCGGAGATTTAGTTTTCGTTGCCTCAGCTGCATGATTTACAGCTGATAAACAGCTTGAATACATGTGGGGATTCCTTAGCATACAGGCAACCCCCACATGTACTCAGGCTGGCTAGCAGCCGTAAATCATGCAGCTGCGTCAACAAAAACTAAATCTCCGAGCAGTCACAAATACTCGTAGACCACCCGATTATGCTCGGAAAACCCGAGCAGCGAGTACACTCGCTCATCACTAATAGCAACCTGTTGAAATGATTATAAGAATAGGAAAAACAAGCAGACACAAGGGGAAAGACTTGGTTGGCCACACAGGTGGCAGATCCCTAAGGGTCCCCATATTCACAATAAATAACTATCTTAGCTTTCTCTCCCAACTGGCCCATACATAGGTACTGTCAGGTCAATCGACCATTCCTGTGTTACCTATAAGTAAACCACTACCAGGAAGAACAAAATGATCGGCTGTTGGAATTCCAATATGACAATCCTTCTCTCCCCCTACACCATCTGTTGGGGTAGAGTCAGGAGGTCCCCATACAACACAATAGACTGTTTGCCGATTAAGACTGTTGAAGTCGAAACACGTCAATGCCAGAACACTGTCATGTTTATGACCTGATTTTAATGAAAGTGTAATAAAGCTGCCAAGATGTTATTGGAGATACCTGATTTTTTGCCTTTATATTGGATTTATTTGCCTGGGCCGAAGAGCTTGCTGGACCCCGAAAACTATGCAATGGTGGATGCCTACAACGATGAGCTCATCTAGTTTTCTGCATTAGCCTAATGTGTATGTGAAACTTAAGTCTACCATTGCTTGTTACACCCCAGAGGCAAAGACATTTATAAAATTAAAAAAGGACTCCTTGGGTCAGCTTAAAGGAGTATTCCCAGATTCTCCTTTGAGGTCCACTGTGTTCTAAATGTAAAATGATTAAATTTGATAAAAAATAATCTATTTTAAAAAATGTATTACTTTTGAGTACTCACCCTCCAAAAGAGGAGAGCCTAGGAAATATTTATACTTTGTTGCTACTGAAGCCATCTTCCGGTCGTTCTTGACTCTCTGTCTGAGCATAGGCTGGTGTTCTTTGCTCTTCTATGTAATGTTCTCCCTATGCAGCAGCATTGTGCATGCGCAGTTTGCCTGCCCCCAATATGCTGCATGAGCAAAAACTGCTGGGTCTCTCTGCTCTGTTGACATTTCCTTACTCGCTATGCACTACTCAGCTGAGTGACATCCACAGCTGAGCGGCACATCATGAGTACTGGGGTTAAAAAAGAAGATTCACCTAAACCACCAATTAAAGGGGTTATCTGGTACTTTTTGTATGGGTCTAAGGACCTACTGGCAAGTAGTTGCTTATTATCTGCCTGTTCTGTCCAGCTGTAAATCATGCACCGAGGGTGTTGTCTAAGACACAGTTGAGTCACAGACGAGAAAAGAACTAATTTCCACACAATCCACTGTCAGTAACTATTTTACTTAGGAATGAAGATATTCCTACTCGGTTTTGATAAACGCACAAATAAAACACATCAAACAAACATTTTGCCAGAAGGCTAAATCCACTATACCGGACAGCTTGGCACGCAAGAGAACTGTTTCTGCTATTTTCTCTGAACCGGCCGCCATTACCTTATTACACCCTGAGAGAAAACTGGTTTAATTAAGTGAGTGCAAAGCACGGGCTCACCTGTGGTCTAGCACAGTGGTTCACAATCTTAAGAATAGATATATATATATATTACTATTCCTATTTCCCAACTAAATGTTCCCGTCCCGACCCCGTATAAATGCAAGAAACTGGAGGAAAAGTCTGTTCTCTACTATATGGAAAGTATTAAAAAATTAACCAAATATATACAGTGGGGGGGAAAAAAGTATTTAGTCAGAGACCAATTGTGCAAGTTCTCCCACTTAAAAAGATGAGAGAGGCCTGTAATTGACATCATAGGTAGACCACAACTATGAGAGTCAAAATGAGAAAACAAATCCAGAAAATCACCTTGTCTGATTTGGCTAGATTTATTTTGCAAATTATGGTGGAAAATAAGTATTTGGTCATTAACAAAAGTTCACCTCAATATTTTGTTATATATCCTTTGTTGGCAATGACAGAGGGCAAATGTTTTCTGTAAGTCTTCACAAGGTTGGCACACAATGTTGGTGTTGGCCCATTTCTTCATGCAGATCTCCTCTAGAGCAGTGATGTTTTGGGCCTGTCGCTAGGCAACACGGACATTCAACGCTCTCCAAAGGTTTTCTATCGGGTTGAGATTTGGAGACTGGCTGGGCCACTCCAGGACCTTCATATGCTTCTTACGATGCCACTCCTTTGTTGCCCTGGTGGTGTGCTTGGGATCATTATCATGCTGAAAGACCCATCTATGTTTCATCTTCAATGCCCTTGCTGATGGAAGGAGGTTTGCACTCAAAATGTCACGGTATATGGCCCTGTCACAGGTTCCTTCTCCGGTATCACACAATCAACAGAGCCTGAGAATAGTGAACAATCCCAAGACCTTTATTTAGGCAAAAGTACGAAAGGTCCATATACGATCCACCACACAAAGGATAAAATATTCCAGAACACAAATGCAGTTCAGCAACAGGATAAAAGTCCAACAATCCAGCAGAGAGGATAGCATAGTCCATATACTCTTCTTTCTCTCTGATATGCTCTTCACATCATGGTTCCTCACAGGATCTGAATTCCCCCCAGCTTCTGTCCTCTCCTTATGTCCAGGAGTAGTCAGACAGGGTGGGGTGGTTTTCAGGCCTCCCACACCTGACAAAGGTGCCTGGTGGATTAAGGCACTACAGGGGGTCATTGTTTCAACAAGCTAGTTCAAAAAGTCATTAGCATATTAGCAAACAGGTTTATTCACTGACCCTGTGGAGGGATAACAGTACAGGAATGTGGGGGCAGATATCAGATGGCAAATAACAGCAATTCATCAATTGGCAAATAACTCGTACTACAAGAGAACACCATGATAATCAGTAAAATATAAATATACACAAAAATGATACCCACATAACATATCCCACCATCACAACCTCTCCCCCCTCATAATAAGTGAGCACGCCATTAGGTCTACACAGACCTCTGGCCTGCTCACTTTAGTCCACATTGCTCAATAGTTTATAGTTCCTTGTACAGTGACAGGGGTTGCAACAATCATGAGCACTTGTTGTCCATAAATTCCCGGGTCCTGGCTTTATGGTCATACCAGGTTTTTTGTCTGGACTGGGCTGTTCGCTGATGTTCATTAGCCAAGGTAGCTAGCTGGGCGAGATAGTCTCTGAACTCTAGAACACAGGGAATGATGGGCGTTCCGGTATCTGCGATATCTTCCTCCAATTGTTCTTTCAGAAGAGTGAGAGGCCCACGGACCTTCTGCTCCCACAAAATGACTTTGTAACTCCCCAATGTCATTTCCAAGGAGGATATCTGCAGGAAGTCCTCCCATAACTCCAATAAATAATCTTTATAATAATAATCTTTATTTTTATACAGTGCTATCATATTCCACAGCGCTTTACAGGTTTGCAGACATTATCGTCACCATCCCCGTTGGGGCTCACAATCTAAATTCCCTATCAGTATGTCTTTGGAATACGGGAGGAAACCGGAGTACCCGGAAGAAACCCACGCAAACACGAAGAGAACATACAAACTCTTTGCAGATGTTGTCCTTAGTGGGGCTTGAACCCAGGACTCCAGCCCAGTGCTGCAAGGCTACTGTGCTATTCACTGCGCCACCGTGCTGCCCAATCCAACACAGTTTTTCTCCAAAACAATAATCCAAATGTACCAAAGCTCGCTGTTTATATTTGCGGACACCCCCCGCCAGGACAATGGGAATTCCCGGGCCCTGGTGAATTGCCTCGGGTCGAACCACACAGGGGTCAGCGATAGTCAGGAATGCCCCCATATCTCTAAATCCTGACCCTTTGTATCCATCAATTAAGACATCCTGCAGGTGGCAATGTCATTGCTCTGTATTTCTGATGGACAAAGGCCGGAGTCCGTACACTCCAGGAGGGGTATCTATGGTGTCATGGTTGGTGGTCCACTCTGGTGGGGGTGGTGGTAGCTCTTCCTCAGGTGGGATGGAGTGCACAAGATGCACTGGATGAGGTGGGGCTGCATGGGGCTCCCCCCGAATCCTTGAGGGACAGCCAGACTGCAAATGTCCAGGTTGCCCACACCCGTAACATCTCTCTGTGATACCCTCAGGTCGTGGTCGGAACTGTTGGGGCCCAGGATTGTGAGCTGTGATTGTCATCGGCCTGCGGCTGGGTGGAGGGGCAGATATAATCGGAGGGGGCCGGGGCACGGGAGAAGGCCGTGGTTCATTGGCCAGAAGCCTGCTCCATTGCGGTCGGATAGTAAGGGCTTCATCGGCTAGGGCTGCAGCTCTATCCACGGTGAACGGCTTGCGCTCCCGGACCCATTCCCGTACCTCTGCGGGGCACTTGGCAAGATATTGTTCTATAAGGAACGCCTGTATGACATCTTCCACAGTAAAGACGTTTTCTGCTTCCAGCCATCTCCGACATACCTGGGACATCTTATGTGCATACATCCTAAACGATCCCCCTGTAGTACATGGGAGGTCTCGGAACTTGGCCCTATATGAGTCTGGGGTGATAGCATGGTAATCCAAGATAGTCTGCTTTACAATGTTATAATCCAGATTCCACTGTGAGTCAATGGTTCGGTAAGCCTCCGCCAGGCTACCGTTCAGGAGTCCCACAAACAAACGCATCCAGCCAGTGGGGCACCTCCATCACAGCACACTGCATCTCAAAGTCCTGGCGGGCAGCCTCCTCCTTGTACTCCTGAGAGATGCCTGGGCCCAGAACCGCCATCTCTTCTTTGTGCCAGACCACCCACTGGCTTTTTGGGGTGGGGGTCCTCATCTCCAGTGCTTGTCCTTCAGACATATGGGAGGAGGTGGCTGGGCTGGCACACACCAGTAGATCAATCAAGGCCTCTTTAGTCAATCCTTGGTAGTTCAGGCCAGGTCTCTGGCTCTCTCCTGTAAACTGCATACAGTCCAATTTCTGTACTCACTCTGGGTGTGGTTCTTCATTAGGTTACACTCTGTTGATCCCGCTGCTTGCCACCAGTTGTCACAGGTTTCTTCTCCGGTTTCACACAATCAACAGAGCAAGAGAATAGTGAACAATCCCAAGACCTTTATTTAGGCAAAAGTACGAAAGGTCCATATACGATCCACCACACAAAGGATAAAATATTCCAGAACACGAATGCAGTTCAGTAACAGGATAAAAGTCTAACAATCCAGCAGAGAGGATAGCATAGTCCATATACTCTTCTTTCTCTCTGATATGCTCTTCACATCATGGTTCCACACAGGATCTGAATTCCCCCCAGCTCCTGTCCTCTCCTTATGTCCAGGAGTAGTCAGACAGGTTGGGGTAGTTTTCAGGCCTCCCACACCTGACAAAGGTGCCTGGTGGATTAAGGCACTACAGGGGTCATTGCTTCTACAAGCTAGTTCAATATGTCATTATCATATTAGCAAACAGGTTTATTCACTGACCCTGTGGAGAGATAACAGTACAGGAATGTGGGGGCTGATATCAGATGGCAAATAACAGCAATTCATCAATTGGCAAATAACTCGTTCTACAAGAGAACACCATGATAATCAGTAAAATATAAATATACACAAAAATGATACCCACATAACATATCCCACCATCACAGCCCCATTCATTCTTTCATGTACATGGATCAATCTTCCTGGTCCCTTGGCAGAGAAACAGCCCAAAAGTATGATGTTGCCACCCCCATGCTTCACAGTATGTATGGTGTTTTTTGAATGCAACTCAGCATTCTGTCTCCTCCAAACATGACGAGTTTTGTTTTTACCAAATAGTTCTACTTTGGTTTCATCAGACCATATGACATTCTCCCAATGCTCTTCTGGATAATCCAAATGCCCTCTAGCAAACTTCAGATGGGCCTGGACATGTACTGGCTGAAGCATGGGGACACATCTGGCACTACAGGATCTGAGTCCATGGCGGCGCAGTGTGTTACTGATGGTAGCCTTTGTTACGGTGGTCCCAGCTCTATGCAGGTCATTCACTAGGTCCCCCAGGGATTTTTGGTCACCATTCTTGTGATCATTTTGACCTCATGGGGTGAGATCTTACATGGAACCCCAGATCGAGGGACATTATCAGTGGTCTTGTATGTCTTCCATTTTCTTTTTATTGCTCCCACAGTTGATTTCATCACACCAAGCTGCTTGCCTATTGCAGATTCAGTCTTCCAAGCCTGGTGCAGGGCTACAATTTTGTTTCTAGTGTCCTTTGACAGATCTTTGGTTTTCACCATAGTGGAATTTGGAGTGTGACTGTTTGAACTTGTTATCAGTATAAAAGACACCTGTCAAACAGGTGCCATTACTACAGGTAATGAGTGGCGGACAAAGGAGCCTCTTAAAGAAGAAGTTACAGGTCTGTGAGCGCCAGAAATCTTGCATGTTTTTAGGTGACCAAATACTTATTTTCCACCATATTTTGCAAAATAAATCTTGCCAAATCAGAAAAGATGATTTTCAGGATTTCTTCTCTCATTTTGACTCTCATAGTTGTGGTCTATCTATGATGTCAATTACAGGCCTCTCTCATCTTTTTAAGTGGGAGAACTTGCACAATTGGTATGTGACTAAATACATTTTTCCCCATTGTGTATACACATCAGAGAAGATGCCGGGAACAAAGTCTGTTGGAGCTGAATCACTGCTCCACCTTATACTGTCTCACAGAGAGACCCCTCTTCTAGCAGAACACAGAAGAAAACACAAGTCCTTCCAGGAGTTCACTGCGTGCTGTGTCAGCATCTAAATGTAGCATAGAGTCTTAAGTTACTGAACAGCACGAAAACATAGTAACAAATCTAGGGTTTCTGCCCATTGATTCTGGTTGGAAAACGTGGTCCGTAGAGTCAATATACCTAACTAACTAAAGGTTTTGTTCCGGCCTTGAGTCTCTTGGCGCCAAAATATATTGTGATGCGTACACGTTTACTTACTGTGATGTCGCAGTGGGCTTTTAGCATTTCTTACTGCCAGGTCTGCTCCGAATGACACAATCAGGACACGCAAAGGAATGCAGAGTTCTTCCAGCCAGTGTGCAGTACCGAGGAGGCTTGTGCTATAATGCTTCCTCAGAATGCGGCACCTTTCACTTCACAGGTCCTGGGCCCCTTCTGTTCTTTAACAGCTTTTCCTGCAGGAATTCCCTCGCATCTGGGCAGGTTTTTATACTGGTTCACTTCAGTTTCAATTTGTTGCTGCTCTTTACTCAGTCGGGTGCTGTCACAAGGGGATGTCACTGTGTCCCTCTCCAGCACAGCCTCATACACTCCTCATTCCTGCAGACTCTGCCCAAGATGGCCAAGCTTCCTATTCCTGTCTTTCACTTTTATAAAAACCCTTCCTTTCACATCTTACAGACATATCACAGTATTTTAACTATGTTCAAACAACAGCGACATCTCGTGGCCAGTTAACAAACACTAACTATGAAGGAACAAATCTATTGACAACAAGTTCAAAGATTATTCAGGAGTGAGTACAATTACATTTATCTTCAATTATACCACCCTGGTGATCCGACACACATCTCTCACGGCAACGATCTGTCCCGTCTCAGGCAGCGACTCTGCTGTTTCCTTTGACCTCACATCCACAGAGCAGCTTCCTTTTCCAGTAAGCTCTGTTGATGGAGTATCACTGCTGACATCATGCCAATTAACAGCCAGTTCTGCTCAGCTAGGCTACATAGAGCAGACTGTCATTCAGTATGACATATGCAGTGACGCTCCATCGGCAGCAGAGTGAAAGAGAGGCTCTTGCCAACGTGACATCACGGGAAGCTGCAAAATCGATGGCAGATGACAGTTCTGAGCTGGCAGAGATCGGCGCCAGGCAGGAAAAGGCAGGTAGCTAGCAATTACCTGATGGTAAGTTCTTAGCCCCATACGGAAAAATAAGCATATACCCCTTTGAAATAATTCAGAAATGCAAAGTAAAAGATCATCCATTTGAACCACCAATGGAATAATGAACAAGTGAATGAAGGCTTCTTACACCTGTCGTTCCTAAGTAGTATCAGGGATCATGTCATACGAGAAAGGGGAAAGCAAAGTTTGCTGTGTAAAGTGAGATTAAGTAATCTGAGATGGGGAATAAACATACATAGAAATAAACCAAATGTTATGTTTATTTGTGCTTTGGGTGCTTTCATTATGGAAGGCAAGAGTGTATGTGATTTAATGTAAAACAACTGACTGCGGGAAAACAATTTTAAAGGTAAAGCCGGCCATACACATTAAATGACTGTTGGCCAAATGGTGCTTCAAACGATAATTATTATAATTCAGCTGGCACCCATCTCGGCAGTCTCTCCCATACACAAGAGTGCGTGCTCAGCCATGCTCTGCTGTTTTCAATGTAAAATCCACCCAACAGACATCACTGCCGGTGGCTGAGCTCTTTGAGAACAATACTATCAGCTGTCAAAATTGGACATGACCAATCGACATCTCCTCTGCTAAACAGTAGGCCGGCAATACAGAGTGTTGGCTGAACGCATCTATATTGGCTGGCTCTGCCAACATAAGTCTGATGTCCAGACGGAATGGAAAAGCTGCAGATTTTAGTGGAATACTGTAGTGGACGTGTGGATAAGATTTTATCAAAGCTCTTCCACATACTATGGAAATTGACTTGCAGTGTAGATTTTAAAATCCACTACATGTAAATTTCTGGTGAAATCTTTCGAGAAGAGATTTAACCTTGTTCAGTGTAGAATTTTCAAAATTTAATACATCTTCTGCACAATCTAAATGTAATGCATGTGGATTGTGCTGTGGATTTGCAAGAAAATATGTTGGCAGATTTTTGGCAGAGAAGTCTTAGGCATGTGGACCTAACCTTATAGTTTGAAAAACTAGTGCTGGAAGACATAACATCTGGAGATCTGCAGCATAGCATACACTTTTACATAAAATATGTGGAGCTTAGCACTTTACATCATGAATAGCAATGACAGGCAGTAATCTTGGCACTGAGATTTCCAGTACAGCTCATAGCCAATTATAGCCCATTGAGATTTATTATTACTACTGCAGGTAAAGAAAGTATCAATTGCTGTAAAAGTGGATGAGTTTTGCCTTTAACAATACTAAACAATACAATAATATGGACCTTTTAAAGAGATGTTGTTGATGGCATTGAGCTTCTTGTTGGACTCTTGTTGGAAGATTGATAGAGCTTTTCATCTAGAGGATGTGGTGTTAATTAGTATATTCAGAAATAAGTGCATTTGCTATGGAGTAATCATTTGCTAATTCACCAAGATCTATCTCTTGTGAATAGTGGACAATAACAAGAGGCCAGATATTACATAATCACTAATTGCATTCCGTACAATTAGTGTTGCCTCATCAGTGCGTATCGCTAATGGATGATCTGTGTCATCAACGTGTTCTAGCCGCAGAAGAAACCTAACAGTCTGCATAATTTTCTGATGGGATTACCATAAAGAATAGCACTATTTATAGGGATTCAGATGAAGTGGTTTGATGTAGGTAACTGAGAAGGAAAACAACAGTGTCACCCAATAGGTGTAACCCTGCTAAATGCAGCTGCTTCATTATGAACTTCAAAGCCTAGATTTAGGCGTAATAGACATGCAGTCTTCATACATTACAACAATGCAATGGATACCATAATATTAAAACACACACTCTTCAGAAACTGGCTTAATGTTTAATTCTACTAATTGCAAAGTACAGCTACTAGTTCATCCTATTATCCCAATTTCTTGGCAATGTCATATAGACACGTTTTGACACTATATAGGGTGAAAGGTTACTGCTGGACAGGTCCTGGATGAGAGGTATGTGTTACTGAGGTGCCAAGCCTCGGTGATGTAGCTCAAGGAAAAGCAGGCCGTGGCGTGGGCATGGAACGCCAGTCTCACCACGTCACAGCAACATCTTGCCTATTCATATCATCATGGCCAAAGGTATTTATTATTAAAATAGACATATGATCGCTGCCTTATCTTCATATTTACCTACGTACTATGATAGTACACGTTATATTGATTACCCCGGCACAGGAAATATTGCAGGCTATCATATTTTCTTATATTTTTCTAAATTGAATAGCACTCAATTTCAGATTGATTGTGGTATATATATTCATGCATTAGGTATATTGGGGGCCATTATACCTTCATACGTTCCTCTAGATGCAACATACTTTATATGTCACAGTTTATTTACCCATAGGTGTTTGGATTAATACTCAGATTTGTGCAGCTGCATGATGTCCGTAATGGCATTATAAACATTTAGGGCTATTAGTTTCTGTACTGTGCTTTTGAGTCTGGTTTCGACTCACATATCCACTATTCTCTTGTGTCTATGTGATATTATTCTCTTGCATTTTATGTATATGTTATTGGATATATAGCTTCAATATTGTATGTATTTGATAATTTATACAGTGGGGAAAAAAAGTATTTAGTCATCCACCATTTGTGCAAGTTCTCCCACTTAAAAAGATGAGAGAGGCCTGTAATTGACATCATAGGTAGATCACAACTATGAGAGTCAAAATGAGAAAACAAATACAGAAAATCACCTTGTCTGATTTGGCAAGATTTATTTTGCAAATTATGGTGGAAAATAAGTATTTGGACACCTAAAAACATGCAAGATTTCTGGCTCTCACAGACCTGTAACTTCTTCTTTAAGAGGCTCCTCTGTCCTCCACTCATTACCCACAATTGTTGGCTGACTAAATACTTTTTTCCACACTTCCTCTGTAGGTTTGTGTTGCAATATAGGAGGTGATCACTTTTTACCCTTGAGGAATTTTTTTGTGCTGTCATTAGTGTTGAGCATTCCGATACCGCAAGTATCGGGTATCGACCGATACTTGCGGGTATCGGAATTCCGATACCGAGATCCAATACTTTTGTGGTATCGGGTATCGGTATCGAAACAACATTAATGTGTAAAATACAACATTAATGTGTAAAATAAAGAATTAAAATAAAAAATATTGCTATACTCACCTCTCCGACGCAGCCTGGACCTCACCGAGGGAACCGGGAGCCTTCTTTGCTTAAAATGCGCGCTTTTCCTTCCTTCCGTGACGTCACGGCTTCTGATTGGTCGCGTGCCGCCCATGTGGCCGCGACGCAACCAATCACAGCAAGCCGTGACGTAATTTTCAGGTCCTTCTAGGCATTCAGTATTTTAAAATTACGTTCCGGCTTTGTGATTGGTCGCGTCGCGGTCACATGGGCGACGCGACCAATCACAAGCCGTGACGTCACGGGAGGCAGGAGACGCGCGCATTTTAAAATGCGCGCGTCTCCTGCCTCCCGTGACGTCACGGCTTGTGATTGGTCGCGTCGCCCATGTGGCCGCGACGCGACCAATCACAAGCCAGAACGTAATTTTAAAATACTGAATGCCTAGAAGGACCTGAAAATTACGTCACGGCTTGCTGTGATTGGTCGCGTCGCGGCCACATGGGCGGCACGCGACCAATCAGAAGCCGTGACGTCACGGAAGGAAGGAAAAGCGCGCATTTTAAGCAAACAACGCTGCCGGTTCCCTCGGTAAGGTGCAGGCTGCGTCGGAGGGTGAGTATAGCAATATTTTTTATTTTAATTCTTAATTTTACACATTAATATGGTTCCCAGGGCCTGAAGGAGAGTTTCCTCTCCTTCAGACCCTGGGAACCATCAGGGATACCGTCCGATACTTGAGTCCCATTGACTTGTATTGGTATCGGGTATCGGTATCGGATTGGATCCGATACTTTGCCGGTATCGGCCGATACTTTCCGATACCGATACTTTCAAGTATCGGACGGTATCGCTCAACACTAGCTGTCATTTAAAACAAATCTGCAGTCATTCTCGACTAGACTATTTCCAGTGTGCGCAATGCAATTACATTGTACAAGCCTGGAAACAATCCAGTCGGATTCTGGCTGGAAGTGTGCATATCAGATACTTGTGGTCACGTGACGGCCGTTCCCGAAGCTAACGTAGAGTGACTGCAGGCTTGTCATTTTAGACCAGACAACCCCTTTATTTTGTGAATGTGTTGTGGCTGTAACTGTCATGTGGTCAATGTATTTGCCAATGTCATGCAGGCTCTGTAGCTGTCACTGATATTTGGAGCAGGGTTGCCAACCTCCTAAAAAAGATTCTGGACAACTGGTCTCAAATTCACACATGACCACAAATTTTTGCAGACATTTCACACGCCCACTAGAGACCACACCCCTTAAAGACCACACCTCCTTTGAGCCCAGAACCATGTTGTGCACTGAGATTTTTAATAAAGATGTTTTTGATCACCTTGTGGTAGGTCTGTTTTGAAGTTTAGCTTGGAATTATCCAACAAATACTTGGATACATTTTTGCTGTCACTTGGCTTCGTTTCGTTGTAAGCTCAACCATGGATGCAAAACAGGCTGCGTCTTGTTTCAATTATTAGTAGAGTTGTGCTCACCTGGCATAACCTCTCAAGATGACTAATTTCAATTTATGCGAATCTCCTTTGTTACCAGTACTTACTCATCCTATGTGCGCCCCTTTATTTGTTTGATGTTTTGCCTGTGTCTACTGGTGCAAGGGTAGAGTAGCCATCCTTGGATGGCTACTTCACTATCCTACAACCCAAAACAACTGTTCAGCACATTCAACTCCCTCCTCCGCCCACCACTGCCACCCCCAACTCCCCTCATCTCCTCCGAGGACTTTGCCACCTACTTCAAAAACAAGATCGACCAAACAAGGCAAACCCTAACTGTTACACCACCCCAACCACTCCATATACCAGACCTCTGCCCTCCCCTAATAACCTCCCTCTCCAACATCACTGAAGGAGAGCTTACTCACCTCTTCTCCAAATCACACCTCACCACCTGTGCACTTGACCCCATCCCCTCCCACTTGCTCCCCAACCTCACTAACATGCTCATTCCAGCCCTAACACATCTCTTCAACCTATCGCTATCTTCTGGTACCTTCCCCTCTGCCTTCAAACATGCCACCATCACACCCATCCTCAAAAAAACTAACCTTGACCCAACTGCTATACAAAGCTACCGCCCCATATCACTTCTCCCGTTTGCTTCAAAACTCCATGTCCATGCTCAAATTTCCTCCCACCTCTCATCTAACTCTATCCTTGACAACCTTCAATCTGGCTTCCGCCCCCACCACTCCACCGAAACTGCCCTGACAAAAATTACTAATGACTTACTCACAGCCAAAGCTAACAGACAGTTCTCCATCCTCCTCCTTCTTGACCTGTCCTCTGCTTTCAACACAGTCGATCACTGCCTACTGCTACAGATTCTTTCTTCCCTTGGCATCAAAGGCCTTGCCCTGTCCTGGATTGCCTCATACCTTTCCGACCGCACATTTAGCGTTTCCTACTCCCACACTACCTCCTCATCCTGCCCTCTCTCTGTTGGAGTCCCTCAAGGCTCTGTCCTAGGGCCCCTACTTTTTTCCATCTATACCCTTGGCCTAGGGCAACTCATAAAGTCCCATGGCTTCCAGTACCACCTGTATGCGGACAACACTCAGATCTACCTCTCTGGCTCAGATGTCGCCTCTCTTCTGTCCAGAATCCCGGAGTTTCTGTCAGCCATATCCTCCTTCTTCACCTCTCGCTTCCTAAAACTCAATGTAGACAAAACCGAACTCATCATCTTTCCCCCATCTCACGTATCCCCCCCACCTGATCTATCTATTATGGTAAACGGCATCACGTTCTCTCCCGCACCTGAAATCCGTTGCCTCGGAGTAACTCTCGACTCTGCCTTGTCCTTCAAACCGCACGTTCAAACTCTTGCCACCTCCTGTCGCCTCCAACTCAAAAATATTGCCAGAATCCGTCCCTTCCTCACCCCACAATCTACTAAGACTCTTGTGCATGCCCTCATCATCTCCCGCCTCGACTACTGCAACACCCTCCTCTGTGGCCTCCCCGCTAACTTTCTTGCACCACTCCAGTCTGTCCTCAACTCTGCTGCCCGGCTAATCCACCTCTCTCCTCGCTACTCCCCTGCTTCTCCCCTTTGCAAATCCCTCCACTGGCTCCCAATTCCCCAATGAATCCAGTTCAAACTACTAACACTGATCTACAAAGCCATCCACAACCTGTCCCCTCCCTATATTTCTGAACTAATCTCCCAATACCTTCCCTCACGTAACCTCCGATCCTCCCAAGACCACCTACTCTCCACCACACTTATTCGGTCCTCACACAACCGCCTCCAAGATTTCTCCCGAATATCCCCCATCCTCTGGAATTCCATGCCTCAACACATCCGACTATCAACCACCCTCGGATCCTTCAGACGGAACCTGAAAACCCATCTCTTCAAGAAAGCCTACAGCCTGCAATAACCATTCTGCCGCCTCGCCATCGCCAGAGCAGCCGCCTCTCCATCGCCAGAGCTGCTGCACCTCTGACCTTCTGTCTCTTCCCCACTATCCCATAGAATGTAAGTCCGCAAGGACAGGGTCCTCTCCCCTTTGTACCAGTCTGTCACTGTAAACTTGTTTACTGTAAATGATATTTATAACCCTGTATGTAACCCCTTTCTCATGTACAGCACCATGGAATTAATGGTGCTATATAAATAAATAATAATAATAATAATAATGAAGCCAAAGGAGATCTTGTCTACACTCCGGCCTTTGCGTAGGTTGCAGCCTTATGTTTAGTTTGAATCAGTGATTTCAGACTGTCACTGTGATGAGTTCTCACTGACAGGTATTGAATTTGATTTACCTTTCCAAAGGTTGTCCACTAATCTACCCAAGCTAACTCAACAACAGATCACTAATATGAAATATAGATGGATTAGCCCAGTGTCGGATTGGGTGGCAATTGCCCACCAGTAACATTGGTTATGGGAGCCCTCTATAAAGGTTTTACTAAGGTGTTCAGATACATGCAAATATTACATTACTTGCTATCACAAATTTCCCTATGCTTCTATGTTATAATGAGCTAGGCAGTTGTCGAACGAATGATGAGATGCTGCTTTTATCTGCACATATTAAATCAAACGTATTGGGCCAACTATTGCTGCTGTAAGTGGTTTACTCAGGGGCCCACCAAGGGATCCACCTCTTCACCTGTGGGTCAGTCCGAGTCTTGGTTAATCCCTTCCTGCCTTACGATGTACCATGTACAATAGAATATGTGGAGCCAGTTTTTATTGTTGTTTAGTATTTATTGTATGTAACTGTATATTAAACAGTAGTATTACATTAGACTGTTCAGCTTTATTTAATGAACAAGAGTCCAATAGAAGACATCTATTAATTTAAGGTTCTATTTTTATAATATAAGCCCTAACATTAATACCTATCTATCAGCCAGATGGGGGAATATATGATATACATTCCCAGAGGTAATGCAACTCTATAATAATAATAATAATAATAATAATAATAATAATAATAATAATAATATCTTAATAGTACAATAATAAGTAAAATAAATGATAGAGAAGCCACAATAGACTTTATCATATCTATTTCATGACTGATCTCATACTGAGAAATATTACGGGGGGGTACTGAAATATCAGTATTTTGTTTTTTTATATGTGCACAGTTTATGGATTTTTATAGTTCACACCTCTATTTATGTCTCACCTCTGGAAGCTATCTGTACATAGATCTTTCTAGCTGAAGAAAGATTATCCTGAATATAAAAGTATTGCATTAGCTGGATAGCGTTGCCTTTATGTAAATGGTAATGTGTGAAAATACATAGGAGAAGCCGAGTCGCTACTGAAGCAGTGGGACGCAGAATCCCGGAGCTTAATACAACTTGCTTTGTGTGATCATGCCCCCAGCTGGCTGATGGATCGAACTAAATTCAAGTGAAAATATATCATTAGCATCATCAAAAATGCACAAACATAATGTAGAATTTCCAGTCGATAATTGCAAAATGTATTTACAGAACTAATTGCATGTAAACAGCTACAGGCTAGGACAGCCATGGCAGATTTTACATGCCCTTATATCAGACTTTATATGTTCTGGCAGTGGTAGTTTGTGCTGGAGGCTGAGAGAAGCTCCATCCGCTCTGTGATGGGTTCAGTGGAGCTTTTTTGGGAACATTACCTTCTATTTAGAAAATATGACAAATATTTGCCAGCTCAACTTTTATTTATTTGTTCATTATAATCTATATTTTTTTTACTACATTACTTTGATCTCAAGTTTTGAAGGTATTTTTTTTAAGTATTTTGCCATTATTTCCACTATCAACGCAACAGTAAAATGGAACAAAAATTATCCTTTTACGTTTTATAAAAAAAATGACATTTTGATTGTTGTCTGGTGTAATTTTTCTTCTGTAAACTCATTTTCACATTTGATTGTTTACACACAGCGCAAAGACAAACGTGTTACTTTTTATACAATGTACGTAATTGCGACCTTTTTTTTTTTAATTAAATGTCTACGTGAGCACTGAATACATATTTTGTGTAGCCAGTGAATGAATTTAGGGGCTGCCACTAAAGATTACATTGCTAAATCACTCAGGACCCATTTACATCCCCATCTGCCTCTGTGTAAAAGGCTTATTGTTTTAACAGAGGATGCCAGGGTCAGGCAGTAAGGCTGGAGGAAGCTTCTAAGCAACAAGCATCTTCAGAGCCACAATATCCATAACTATCCGAATAAACAACAGTGCTGTACCGACGCATGACGTTAGAAAGCTTCCTTAACTGTAGAAAGTATTATACGGTATGCGCTAGTGCAGGGGTGGGCAAATTATTTTCTTGAGGGGCCTCCTGAGAGCCTGTGACTGGTATGGAGAGCTGAACCAATAGGCTGAAATTAACTCTGCTCAATATTAATGTTAACATATTAATTATATTTATTTTATATTAATATTAATAGTGTTCATTTAATATTGAGAAGAATTAAGTATGCTGACATCCTGCTATATAACATAAGAGCCCCCTATATACAGCATGAGCCCCCACATACCTTCCCAATATACAGCATGAGCCCCCACATAGCTTCCCTATATACAGCATGAGCCCCCACATACCTTCCCAATATACAGCATGAGCCCCCACATAGCCTCCCTATATACAGCATGAACCCCCACATACCTTCCCAATACACAGCATGAGCTCCCACATAGCCTCCCTATATACAGCATGAACCCCCACATAGCCTCCCTATATACAGCATGAACCCCCACATAGCCTCCCTATATAAAGCATGAGCCCCCACATAGCCTCCCTATATACAGCATGAGCCCCCACATAGCTTCCCTATATACATCATGAGCCCCCACATAGCCTTCCCAATATACAGCATGAGCCCCCACATAACTTCCCTATATACAGCATGAGCCCCCACATAGCTTCCCTATATATAGCATGAGCCCCCACATACCTTCCCAATATACAGCATGAGCCCCCACATAACTTCCCTATATACAGCATGAGCCCCCACATAGCTTCCCTATATACAGCATGAGCCCCCACATAGCTTCCCTATATACAGCATGAGCTCCACATAGCTTCCTTATATACAGCATGAGCCCCCTCACAGCTTCCCTATATACAGACTCACATCCCACCCACATTCACACATATAAAAAAAACAAAATACATGCTCACCTTTCTCCCATTTCATGGCGCTCTGCTCTACAGTAGTCTTTGCTGTGCGCACTGACACTCCACACAGCAGACACGATGTAGTGACATCATCACGTCTGCTATGTGAGTCGCACACTTTGAATGATGGAAGAAGGAGCCTTAGGCTCTCTCCTCCACATTACATTCACCACTATTCACATCCTGAGACTGCAGATAGCGGGGAAATTGGGACGGTGGAGGGGCGAGGGTGGCAGCAAGGTATGGCCTGTGGGCCAGTGTTTACAGCCCTTCAGCTGTCTCGCAGGCCGCAGGCTATACTGGAGGGCCTAATGTGGTGCCAACGGGCTGTAATTTGCCCATGCCTGCACTAGTATATAGCAAAAAATCTTCTGCGCTATATAAATGAAAAAAAAAAATATATATATATATATATATACACTCACCGGCCACTTTATTAGGTACACCATGCTAGTAACGGGTTGGACCCCCTTTTGCCTTCAGAACTGCCTCAATTCTTCGTGGCATAGATTCAACAAGGTGCTGGAAGCATTCCTCAGAGATTTTGGTCCATATTGACATGATGGCATCACACAGTTGCCGCAGATTTGTCGGCTGCACATCCCAAAGATGCTCCATACAAGGCAGGATGGATCCATGCTTTCATGTTGTTTACGCCAAATTCTGACCCTACCATCCGAATGTCGCAGCAGAAATCGAGACTCATCAGACCAAGCAACGTTTTTCCAATCTTCTACTGTCCAATTTCGATGAGCTTGTACAAATTGTAGCCTCAGTTTCCTGTTCTTAGCTGAAAGGAGTGGTACCCGGTGTGGTCTTCTGCTGCTGTAGCCCATCTGCCTCAAAGTTCGACGCACTGTGCGTTCAGAGATGCTCTTAGGCCTACCTTGGTTGTAACGGGTGGCGATTTGAGTCACTGTTGCCTTTCTATCAGCTCGAACCAGTCTGCCCATTCTCCTCTGACCTCTGGCATCAACAAGGCATTTCCGCCCACAGAACTGCCGCTCACTGAATTTTTTTTCTTTTTCGGACCATTCTCTGTAAACCCTAGAGATGGTTGTGCGTGAAAATCCCAGTAGATCAGCAGTTTCTGAAATACTCAGACCAGCCCTTCTGGCACCAACAACCATGCCACGTTCAAAGGCACTCAAATCACCTTTCTTCCCCATACTGATGCTCGGTTTGAACTGCAGGAGATTGTCTTGACCATGTCTACATGCCTAAATGCACTGAGTTGCCGCCATGTGATTGGCTGATTAGAAATTAAGTGTTAACAAGAAGTTGGACAGGTGTACCTAATAAAGTGGCCAGTGAGTGTATATCTAATATAAAGAGCTGAATGTGTGTGTGTATGTGTGTATGTGTGTATGTCTGGGATTGGCATCTGCACCGTCGCAGCTACAGCCACAAAATTTTGCACAGTCACACGTCTGGACCCCGAGAGCGTCATAGGCTATGTTGTGAGGCAAAATTTTAACCCCGCGCGTTCCAATTCACCAAAAATTTTTGCCCCTATCTACATAATGGGAAAAAAGTGAAAGGAAAAGTGTTGGAGGCAAATTGACAGCCAGGAGGAGATGGCATACAGGTATTATTATTATTATTATTATTATTTATTGTTATAGCGCCATTTATTCCATGGCGCTTTACAAGTGAGGAGGGGTATACATAATAAAAACAAGTACAATAATCTTGAACAATACAAGTCATAATAGGTACAGTAGGAGAGAGGACCCTGCCCGCGAAGGCTCACAATCTACAAGGGATGGGTGAGGATACAGTAGGTGAGGGTAGAGCTGGTCATGCAGCGGTTTGGTCGATCGGTGGTTACTGCAGGTTGTAGGCTTGTCGGAAGAGGTGGTATAAGAGGTATATACTATATACAGGGGAGATGACATACAGGTATATACTATTACTATATACAGGAGGAGATGACATACAGGTATATACTATATACAGGGGAGATGACATACACGTATATATACTATACTAGATTGTGGCCCGATTCGAACGCATCGGGTATTCTAGAATATGCATGTCCCCGTAGTATATGGACAAATGATGATTCCAGAATTCGTGGCAGACTGTGCCCGTCGCTGATTGGTCGAGGCAACCTTTATGACATCATTGTCGCCATGGCAACCATTATGACATCTACGTCGATACTGTGCCTGTCGCTGATTGGTCGAGGCAACCTTTATGACATCATCGTCGCCATGGCAACTATTATGACATCTACGTCGATACTGTGCCCGTCGCTGATTGGTCGAGGCCTGGCGTCCTCGACCAATCAGAGATGCAGGATTTCCAGGACAGACAGACAGACAGACAGACAGACAGACGGAAAAACACTTAGACAATTATATATATAGATACAGTAGGAGATGACATACAGCTATATATTATATACAGGAGGAGATGACATACAGGTATATACTATATACAGGGGAGATGATATACAGGTATATACTATATACAGGGGAGATGACATACAGGTATATACTATATACAGGGGAGATGACGTACAGGTATATACTATATGCAGGAGATAACATACAGGTAAATACTATATACAGGAGATGACATACAGGTATATACTATATACAGGGAAGATGACATACAGGTATATACTATATATACAGGGAAGATGATATACAGGTATATACTATATACAGGAGATGACATACAGGTATATACTATATACAGGAGATGACATACAGGTATATACTATAAACAGGGGAGATGACATACAGGTATATACAGGAAATGACATACAGGTATATCCTATATACAGGATAGATGACATACAGGTATATACTATATACAGGATGTGACATACAGGTATATACTATATACAGGGGGATGACATACAGGTATATACTCTATACAGGAGGAGATGACATACAGTTATATACTATATACAGGGGAAATGACATACAGGTATATACTATATACAGGGGGATGACATACAGGTATATACTATATACAGGATAGATGACATACAGGTATATACTATATACAGGAGGTGACATACAGGTATATACTATATACAGGAGGTGACAAACAGGTATATACTATATACAGGGGAAATGACATACAGGTATATACTATAGAGGAGATGACATACAGGTATATACTATATACAGGAGCAGATGACATACAGGTATATACTGAGGGGAAAATAAGAGGTGTGAGGTGAAAATGAAGAGGTGTGCAAAAGGAGAGGAGTGAGGGGAAAATATTGGAGTGACTGGAAAAAGACAGGTGTGAGGTCAAAATGACAGGTGTTGGGGGGGGAAATGAGAGAAGTGAGGGGAGAAAATGAGAGGTGTGAGGGGGAAAATGAGGTGTGAGGGGAAAAATGAGAGATGTGAGGGGGAAAATGAGAGGCGTGATGGGAAAATGAGAGAAGTGAGGTGCTATAACTAACAGTTAGTTACTATGCCTGGGCCACGCCGGGCTCCTCAGCTAGTATATATATATATATATACTAGCTGTTTCCAGCCAGCTAATGCTCGGCACGCTCAGGAGCCTTGTGTGGTAATGTGCGGGGATGGAGCCTCGTGTGGTAATGTGTGGGGACGGACCTTCGTGTGGTAATGTGGGGGGACGGAGCATCGTGTGGTAATGTGGGGGAACAGAGCCTCATGTGGTAATGTGTGGGGACGGAGCTTTGTGTGGTAATGTGTGGGGACGGAGCCTCGTGTGGTAATGTGTGGGGACAGAGCCTCATGTGGTAATGTGTGGGGACGGAGACTCGTGTGGTAATGTGGGGGGACAGAGCCTCATGTGGTAATGTGTGGGGATGGAGCCTCGTGTGGTAATGTGTGGGGACGGAGCCTCGTGTGGTAATGAGTGGGGACGGAGCCTCGTGTGGTAATGTGTGGGGGCGGGATTATGTGTGGTAATGTGCTGGGGGACGGGATTATGTGTGGTAATGTGGTGGGGGGCGGGATTATCTGTGGTAATGTGGGAGGCGGGATTATGTGTGGTGATGTGGTGGGGGGCGGGATTATCTGTGGTAATGTGGTGGGGGCGGGATTATGTGTGGTGATGCGGGGGAGGGGCGGGATTATGTGTGGTGATGTGGTGGCTGGGCGGGATTATGTGTGGTGATGTGGTGGGGAGCGGGATTATGTGTGGTGATGTGGCTGCTGGGCGGGATTATGTGTGGTAATGTGATGGGGGGGCGCGATTATGTGTGGTAATGTGGTGGGAGGCGGGATTATCTGTGGTAATGTGGTGGGAGGGTGGGATTATGTGTGGTGATGTGGTGGAGGGGCGGGATTATGTGTGGTGATGTGGTGGGGGGCGGGATTATGTGTGGTGATGTGGTGGGCGGGATTACGTGTGGCGATGTGGTGGGGCGGGATTGTGTGTGGTGATGTGGTGGGGTGCGGGATTATGTGTGGTGATGTGGTGGGGGGGATTATGTGTGCTGATGTGGTGGGGGGATTGTGTGGTGATGTGGGGGGTGGGATTATGTGTGGTGATGTGGTGGGGGGGTGGGATTATGTGTGGTAATGTGGTGGGGGGCGGGAATATGTGTTTTGATGTGGTGGGGGGCAGGATTATGTGTGGTGATGTGTTGGGGGGCGAGATTATGTGTGGTGATGTGGTGGGGGGCAGGATTGTGTGGTGATGAGCTGGGGGGGCGGGATTATGTGTGGTGATGTGGTGGGGAGGCGGGATTATGTGTGGTGATGTGGTGGGGGGCAGAATTGTGTGTGGTGATGTGGTGGGGGGGCAGGATTATGTGTGGTGATGTGGTGGGGGGCAAGATTATGTGTGGCGATGTGGTGGGGGGCAGGATTATGTGTGGTAATGTGGTGGGGGGCAGGATTATGTGTGGTGATGTGGTGGGGGCGGGATTATGTGTGGTGATGTGGTGGGGGGCGGGATTATGTGTGGTGATGTGGTGGGGGCGGGATTGTGTGTGGTAATGTGGTGGGCGGTGGGATTGTGTGTGGTGATGTGGTGGGGGGCGGGATTATGTGTGGTGATGTGGGGGGCGGGATTATGTGTGGTGATGAAGTGGGGGGTGGGATTATGTGTGGTGATGTGGTGGGGGGCGGGATTATGTGTGGTGATGTGGTGGGGCGGGATTGTGTGTGGTGATGTGGTGGGGTGCGGGATTATGTGTGGTGATGTGGTGGGGGGGATTATGTGTGCTGATGTGGTGGGGGGATTATGTGTGGTGATGTGGGGGGTGGGATTATGTGTGGTGATGTGGTGGGGGGGTGGGATTATGTGTGGTAATGTGGTGGGGGGCGGGAATATGTGTTTTGATGTGGTGGGGGGCAGGATTATGTGTGGTGATGTGTTGGGGGGCGAGATTATGTGTGGTGATGTGGTGGGGGGCAGGATTGTGTGGTGATGAGCTGGGGGGCGGGATTATGTGTGGTGATGTGGTGGGGAGGCGGGATTATGTGTGGTGATGTGGTGGGGGGCAGAATTGTGTGTGGTGATGTGGTGGGGGGGCAGGATTATGTGTGGTGATGTGGTGGGGGCAAGATTATGTGTGGTGATGTGGTGGGGGCAGGATTATGTGTGGTAATGTGGTGGGGGGCAGGATTATGTGTGGTGATGTGGTGGGGGCGGGATTATGTGTGGTGATGTGGTGGGGGGCGGGATTATGTGTGGTGATGTGGTTGAGGGCGGGATTATGTGTGGTAATGTGGTGGGGGGTGGGATTGTGTGTGGTGATGTGGTGGGGGGCGGGATTATGTGTGGTGATGTGGTGGGGGGAGGAGCTACTGTGCAGGGGGCGGGATTAGTGAGTAATCACGATGCCTCTTATATATATATATAGATACTGTATATACAGTACAGACCAAAAGTTTGTGGACACACCTTCTCATTTAAAGATTTTTCAGTATTTTCATGACTATAAAAATTGTACACTCACACTGAAGGCATCAAAACTATGAATTAACACGTGGAATTATATACTTAACAAAAAAGTGTGAAACAACTGAAATTATGCCTTATATTCTAGGTTCTTCAAAATGGCCACCTTTTGCTTTGATGACTGCTTTGCACACTCTTGGCATTCTCTTGATGGGCTTCAAGGGGTAGTCACTAGTGTTGAGCATTCCGATACCGCAAGTATCGGGTATCGGCCGATATTTGCAATTCCGATACCGAGTTCCGATATTTTTGTGATATCGGAAATCGGAATCGGAAGTTCCCAGTGTATGGTTCCCAGGGTCTGGAGGAGAGGAGACTCTCCTTCAGGCCCTGGGAGCCATATTCATGTAAAAAATAAAGAATTAAAATAAAAAATATGGATATACTCACCCGTCCGGCGGCCCCTGGACCTTACCGATGTAACCGGCAGTCTTCGTTCCTAAGAATGAGGAGTTTAGGACCTGCGATGACGTCGCGGCTTGTGATTGGTCGCGTGAGCGGTCACATGAGCGGTCACACGACCAATAGCAAGCCGCGACGTCATCGAAGGTCCTAAACTCCTCATTCTTAGGAACGGAGGCTGCCGGTTACATCGGTAAGGTCCAGGGGCCGCCGGACGGGTGAGTATATCCATATTTTTTATTTTAATTCTTTATTTTTTACATGAATATTGGTCCCAGGGCCTGAAGGAGAGTTTCCTCTCTTTCAGACCCTGGGAACCATCCAGGATACCGTCCGATACTTGTGTCCCATTGACTTGCATTGGTATCGGGTATCGGTATCGGCGATATCCGATATTTTTTGGATATCGGCCGATACTATCCGATACTGATACCTTTGAGTATCGGAAGGTATCGCTCAACACTAGTAGTCACCGGAAATGGTCTTCCAACAATCTTGAAGGAGTTCCCAGAGATGCTTAGCACTTGTTGGCCCTTTTGCCTTCACTCTGCGGTCCAGCTCACCCCAAACAATCGCAATTGGGTTCAGGTCTGGTGACTGTGGAGGTCAAGTCATCTGGCGTAGCACCCCATCACTGTCCTTCTTGGTCAAGTAGCCCTTACACAGCCTGGAGGTGTGTTTGGGGTCATTGTCCTGTTGAAAAATAAATGATGGTCCAACTAAACGCAAACTGGATGGAATAGCATACCGCTGCAAAATGCAGTGGTACCCATGCTGGTTCAGTATGCCTTCAATTTTGAATAAATCCCCAACAGTGTCACTAGCATAGCACCCCCACACCATCACACCTCCTCCTCCATGTTTCACGGTGGGAACCCGGCATGTAGAGTCCATCCGTTCACCTTTTCTGCGTCGCACAAAGACACGGTGGTTGGAACCAAAGTTCTCAAATTTGGACTCATCAGACCAAAGCACAGATTTCCACTGGTCTAATGTCCATTCGTTGTGTTTTTTAGCCCAAACAAGTCTCTTCTGCTTGTTGCCTGCCCTTAGCAGTGGTTTCCTAGCAGCTATTTTACCATGAAGGCCTGCTGCACAAAGTCTCCTCTTAACAGTTGTTGTAGACATGTGTCTGCTGCTAGAACTCTGTGTGGTATCGACCTTGTCTCTAATCTGAGCTGCTGTTAACCTGCGATTTCTGAGGCTGGTGACTCGGATAAACTTATCCTCAGAAGCAGAGGTGACTCTTGGTCTTCCTTTCCTGGGGCGGTCCTCATGTGAGCCAGTTTTTTTGTAGCACTTGATGGTTTTTGCCACTGCACATGGGGACACTTTCAAAGTTTTCCCAATTTTTCAGACTGACTGACCTTCATTTCTTAAAGTAATGATGGCCACTCTTTTTTCTTTACTTAGCTGCTTTTTTCTTGCCATAATACAAATTTTAACAGTCTATTCAGTAGGACTATCAGCTGTGTATCCACCAGACTTCTGCACAACACAACTGATGGTCCCAACCCCATTTATAAGGCAAGAAAACCCACTTATTAAATCTGACAGGGCACACCTGTGAAGTGAAAACCATTCCCGGTGACTACCTCTTGAAGCTCATCAAGAGAATGCCAAGAGTGTGCAAAGCAGTCATCAAAGCAAAAGGTGGCTACTTTGAAGAACCTAGAATATAAGACATATTTTCAGTTATTTCAAACTTTTTTGTTAAGTATATAATTCCACATGTGTTAATTCATAGTTTTGATGCCTTTAGTGTGAATGTACAATTTTCATAGTCATGAAAATACAGAAAAATCTTTAAATGAGGTGTGTCCAAACTTTTGGTCTGTACTGTATATATATAAAATTGAGCAGAGAGCAGCACCTCAACAATAGCAATAGTTGAGGGCAAGGTTTCACAGTACATAAACTGTATATACCGTATTTTCCGGCGTATAAGACGACTTTTTAACCCCCGAAAATCTTCTTAAAAGTCGGGGGTCGTCTTATACGCCGGGAATCGTCGTGTACGCCGGTGTATATGGTGGGTGGGGAGGGGGAGTGATCCTGATGACGAGGGGGCGTCTCACAGGAAAGTGAGTAATCCCCATTACCTTATCCTAGCGGTGCAGCGTGGGGGTGTCAGTGCTGGGAGCGGCGGCGGCTGCTGTGTTCTGGTGCGGCGGCTCCTCTTCTGTGTGGGGCCTCTGTGCTGTGAGGTGGCGGCGGCAGCGGCGTATCTTTATCCAGTTGGGGCTCCTCCGGCATCTCCTTAGCCCTGGAGGCCCCGCCGCAACTCCATCGGTGCAATGTGGTGGCCTCCGGGAAAATGGCCGCTGCTCAGATTCAGATCTCGTGTCCCGAGATTTCGGGACGAGATCTGAATCTGAGCAGCGGCCATTTTCCCGGAGGCCACCGCATCGCACCTATTGAGCTGCCTCCGGGAAAATGGCCGCTGCATTGCACCGATGGAGTTGCGGCGGGGCCTCCAGGGCTAAGGAGATGCCGGAGGAGCCCCAACTGGATAAAGATATGCCGCCGCCACCGCCACCTCACAGCACAGAGGCCCCACACAGAAGAGGAGCCGCCGCACCAGAGCACAGCAGCCGCCGCACCAGAGCACAGCAGCCGCCGCCGCCACTCCCAGCACTGAGACCCCCACGCTGCACCGCTACGATAAGGTAATGGGGGATACTCACTTTCCTGTGAGACGCCCCCTCGGCATCAGGATCACTCCCCCCCCCCCCCAAAAGGCACATATTCACCGGCCCTATAAGACGACATAGGGTGTATAAGAAGACCCCCGACTTTTAAGAAGATTTTATATTTTAACTGGTAAAGTTGGGGGGTCGTCTTATACGCCCAGTCGTCTTATACGCCGGAAAATACGGTATATATATATATATATATATATATATATATACAGTGGGGCAAAAAAGTATTTAGTCATTCAGCAATAGTGCAAGTTCCACCACTTAAAAAGATGAGAGGCGTCTGTAATTTACATCATAGGTAGACCTCAACTAAGGGAGACAAACTGAGAAAAAAAAATCCAGAAAATCACATTGTCTGTTTTTTTATCGTTTTATTTGCATATTATGGTGGAAAATAAGTATTTGGTCAGAAACAAAATTTTATCTCAATACTTTGTAATATATCCTTTGTTGGCAATGACAGAGGTCAAACGTTTTCTGTAAGTCTTCACAAGGTTGCCACACACTGTTGTTGGTATGTTGGCCCATTCCTCCATGCAGATCTCCTCTAGAGCAGTGATGTTTTTGGCTTTTCGCTTGGCCACACGGACTTTCAACTCCCTCCAAAGGTTTTCTATAGGGTTGAGATCTGGAGACTGGCTAGGCCACTCCAGGACCTTGAAATGCTTCTTACGAAGCCACTCCTTCGTTGCCCTGGCGGTGTGCTTTGGATCATTGTCATGTTGAAAGACCCAGCCACGTTTCATCTTCAATGCCCTTGCTGATGGAAGGAGGTTTGCACTCAAAATCTCACGATACATAGCCCCATTCATTCTTTCATGTACCCGGATCAGTCGTCCTGGCCCCTTTGCAGAGAAACAGCCCCAAAGCATGATGTTTCCACCACCATGCTTTACAGTAGGTATGGTGTTTGATGGATGCAACTCAGTATTCTTTTTCCTCCAAACACGACAAGTTGTGTTTCTACCAAACAGTTCCAGTTTGGTTTCATCAGACCATAGGACATTCTCCCAAAACTCCTCTGGATCATCCAAATGCTCTCTAGCAAACTTCAGACGGGCCCGGCATGTACTGGCTTAAGCAGTGGGACACGTCTGGCACTGCAGGATCTGAGTCCATGGTGGCGTAGTGTGTTAATTATAGTAGGCCTTGTTACATTGGTCCCAGCTCTCTGCAGTTCATTCACTAGGTCCCCCCGCGTGGTTCTGGGATTTTTGCTCACCGTTCTTGTGATCATTCTGACCCCACGGGGTGGGATTTTGCGTGGAGCCCCAGATCGAGGGAGATTATCAGTGGTCTTGAATGTCTTCCATTTTCTAATTATTGCTCCCACTGTTGATTTCTTCACTCCAAGCTGGTTGGCTATTGCAGATTCAGTCTTCCCAGCCTGGTGCAGGGCTACAATTTTGTTTCTGGTGTCCTTTGACAGCTCTTTGGTCTTCACCATAGTGGAGTTTGGAGTCAGACTGTTTGAGGGTGTGCACAGGTGTCTTTTTATACTGATAACAAGTTTAAACAGGTGACATTACTACAGGTAATGAGTGGAGGAAAGAGGAGACTCTTAAAGAAGAAGTTACAGGTCTGTGAGAGCCAGAAATCTTGATTGTTTGTTTCTGACCAAATACTTATTTTCCACCATAATATGCAAATAAAATGATAAAAAAACAGACAATGTGATTTTCTGGATTTTTTTTTCTCAGTTTGTCTCCCATAGTTGAGGTCTACCTATGAAGTAAATTACAGATGCCTCTCATCTTTTTAAGTGGTGGAACTTGCACTATTGCTGAATGACTAAATACTTTTTTGCCCCACTGTATATATATATATATTTATTTTTTTTTCTTATATATAAGTTTATTTTTTTTTCTTTTTACCTCCTAGACCAATGGCGCTCCTGCAATCTCGGCCCTGTGATTCTCAGTGGTCACGTGGCATTACTAAGCCAATTGATCAATGTAGTTGGGGCCACTGATCAACTGCAGCCTTTTAGTATATTGTTAGAGTAGGAAACTAAACCCAGCTTTCTCACTGCTTTATAGCAGCAACCAATGACTGACTTGATAACCAGAACACAAAGCAATGGGGAAAGCTGGGTTACAGTGTCTGTTTCAGAGTGAGTTCAGCTTTCTCCCTGGAGGAAAACACAAAAGTGATAAGAAACAAGGAGGCAAAGTTGAAAAAGGGTGAAACAGAAGACTTTGGAGAAGGAGAAGGGGTGAGAATTCTACAGTTATTTGCTGTGAAAAACAAGCTGTCAATTAACAAGTGAATGACTGATAAAACCATTCATAGACAGATCACAGGCACAACAAAAGGCCTGAAGCTTCTCTACTAGTGATGAGCGTGTATACTGGTTTGCTCGGGTGGTCTCCGAGTATTTGTTAGTGCTCTGAGATTTAGTTTTTGTCAACGCATCTGCATGATTTATGGCTGCTAGACAGCTTGAATACATGTGGGGATTCCCTAGTAACCAGGCAACCCCCACATATACTCAGGCTGGCTAGCAGCTGTAAATCATGCAGCTGCGTCGTTGACAAAAACTAAATCTCCCAGCGCTAACATATACTCGGAGACCATCCGAGCAATGAGTATACTCGCTCATCACTATTCTCTACTCTGCGCTGTGGAGAGGTTCTCTGCAACAAGAGATCCTGCATCACTCTGCAGAACAGTCAGGAGCAGCATCAGAGCAGCATCAGATGGTAAGAACAGGCCCTGCGTTCTGGTATCTGTCCTGCTTGTCTGTTATTATAGACAGATCCGTGTTGACAGCAAGTAGCTCAGAAAGGAGACAATGAGTGACCATAACTTCTGAACAATATTTCATAAAAAAAATATTGTTAATAAAAACAGACTAAGGCCAAGTTCACACTAGGCATTCTTGCATCGGTGTTTATATGCGCTTTTATATACACATTTTCAGCTGTGTTGTACAGTACCAGCAAAGTTTATGAGAGTTCAGAAATCTCATGCACACAGCTTTTTTGTTTTTTGTCATGAGAATTTTGTGCTTTGCATTGCTTTCTGCTCAATGGAGCATGTCACTTCTTTTATCATTTTTCACCCATTGAAATGAATGGGTGGTGAAAAACTCTGCAAAAATGAACCAAAAATGCGGGTATCAGTTTTTCTGTGCCAAAAAATGATTCTATAGAATAGGACTTTTTTTTATTCAACAGTAAACTTTACCAGCATGCACAAGAGACAAATCTAGCCTACCAAAACCGCAGCAAAAATTGCACAAAAAAACGCAAGCAAAACATGCTTTTTTTTCTGCGGTTTCTTTCCTGCCAAGAGATCAGGTTTTGCTGCAGAATAAAAACGCTGAAAAAATGCTTAGGGTGAACTTACTCTAAATGTTGGAAAGTGCCATCATTAACAATCTACTAAGCATACGTTTGTTGAAATAATAGTGACCATTTAACATTCCTATGGAATGATTATTATGCTTTTCTCTCGCAGTCTGAAACTTTCTATAGAGCTATAATGCAAACATGTTAGACTTGTTTTTTCTGTTGTATACACAGCTCTATTTAAATATAACTAGATTCAGTACTGTGGAAAGTTTTAGTCAGGTGTGAAAAAAAATTGGAAAATAATGCTTTCAAAATTAGGAGAATAGGAGTGTTGATTGAAAGTGAATAGACAAAAGACAAATCAAAATCAAATCAATATTTGATGTGCCTGCCCTTTGCATTCAAAACAACATGAATTCTTCTAGCTACACATCTTGAAATCCCAGTCTGCTTTGATATTTTCCCCTGGGAGGCACCTTGCTGATGCAGTGTAACTACCTTGTGTCTTGTTGCCAGTGCTCAGTCTTACTGTGGTTGTGACCTGTGATATGAAACTGACTTCCACAAACTCACCTTTGTAGCAGAATTTATCTGTTCCTCACCAAGCTTTAAGCCTCCTTCCTACACAGCTGTTTTTATTTCAGTTAATGACTGTTTTGACCTACATATTAAACACCTGTTTGGTATAATTGATTACTTATGCATCTGACCATAATCCTACCAAATCTTTGACTTTGTGCAAGTGTACCTAGAAAAATTGATGCAATTTTGAAAGCAAAATAGTGATTTGATTTAGATTTCTCTTTTGTTCCCTTTACAATTTATTAATTAATACATATAAACTATTAACACTTCTATTTTTGAAAGCTTTCTTATTTTGCAGCATTTTTTCTACACGTGCCTAAAACTTTTGCACAGTATTGTTTATCTAGTGAATCCCACTTTCACAGACTGTAGGCACATTGCTGATAGATATTCTCATAGGCTAGAGATGTGCATCCTGCTTGATGAGATGTACAGGGTGGGCCATTTATATGGATACACCTAACTAAAATGGGAAAGGTTTGTGATATAAACTTCCTGTTTGTGGCACATTAGTATATGGGAGGGGGGAAATTTTTCAAGATGGGTGGTGACCATGTCAGCCATTTTGAAGTCGGCCATTTTGGATCCAACTTTATTTTTTCAATGTGAAGAGGGTCATGTGACACATCAAACTTATTGAGAATTTCACAAGAAAAACAATGGTGTGCTTGGTTTTAATATATAACCTAATACCTAAAATTAATTTTTATTAATATAGCAATTAAAATATCATAGACAAAAACCCCTACAATACCCGCAACATCAATACACAAGATACAGTATATGCGTATACCCCTATTAAGCCCTACCCACCCCTGATATACCCTTCCTACCAGCGGAGGTTGGCACCCTGACTTGTACGCAAAAATGGTGCCCCCGCTCAACGATGGCTCGCCCTGGATTCACACTGGTCCACCCTAGTTTAGCAATATGACAACCAGTACATCAAACCAAAAACCACGAACCACAGGTGCCATAGAAAATTAGAAAGGAAGGAGGTAGGGAATATGCTGTAGGTAAAATCACCTCAACAAAGTATGCTACTCATAACTGTGAATATACGGAGCCAAATGCAAAATAATGTATCAAAAAACAAAACATAACTGACTGATATAACTGATTGGATACCCAGATATAGACGTATACCAGGACACAGGTAGGGAGAGGGAAAGCCTGAATTGCTGACCCTCTAATCTCCCTAAATATGTCCCTGCCTTGCTGCGGAGGTTGGCACCCTAGAATCAAATCGCAAGTGGCGCCCCCGCTCTCGTCGGCTCACCCTCGGTGACCCTTCACACTTACCCTCTCAACTCAAATTGAATAGAGATAGTAACCCACAAAAGAGTGAGGGAACCATGTGTGGAGGGATCCCTAAAAAAAGGGGTGTATAAGATAATATAAGATAATAGATAGGCTCAGATCTTAAGACGCTGCAAAATCTGCTTAAGGGTATTGACAGGGAGTAAACAATTGATTTCAGAGAGCGAGTACAGATACATGGCACCCCAAACTCCCATGATCCCGACTTTCTATGCTCTACCGAAAGTACACAAGGGGCTCACCCCGTTGAGGGGACGCCCCATAGTGTCTGGAGTTGGGTCCCTGAGTCAAAATGTGGGTATTAATGTCGACCATATTCTTCGACCGTTCGTTACTTCTCTTCCCTCCTATGTAAGGGATACGTCAGACTTGCTGTGTAAAATTGATGGTATCAGTGTTGATAAAGAAATTCTGTTGTGTTCAATAGACGTTGAGGCCTTATACAGCAGTATTCCACACTCAATGGGCCTCAGAGCCATGGAATATTATCTTAAATCCAGGGCGGTCTTCTTTAGTAAACACAACGACTTCACACTGAAACTAACGGAGTACATTCTGACTCATAACTTCTTTGTATTTGACGGCAAGTACTTCCACCAGCGCAGGGGGACTGCGATGGGTTGCTCCTGTGCGCCATCTTATGCAAATCTCCTCCTGGGCTGGTGGGAGGAAAAGGTCATTTTTCCGGATACAGAGATCTGGTGGGCTGAAAAAATCACGGCCTGGTATCGGTATATCGATGATGTGCTTGTTAACTGGTGTGGCTCAGAGAATGAATTTGGGAGATTTATACAGGAGCTAAATCTCAACACCTTTGGCCTACGCTTTACATCTGAGTGTAATCAAAATGAGCTAGCATTCTTGGATGTTATGATCAGCAAAAGTGATACTGGTATGTTAAACACTAGGGTCTATCGTAAACCCACGGCCACGAATGCCCTCCTTAGGTGGGACAGCCATCACCCTGTCCCTCTAAGGAAGGGTATTCCTCGTGGGCAGTATCTCCGCATAAGGAGGAACTGCTCTCAGAAAGGTACCTTTAGAACACAGGCCTACGAACTGAGGGATCGTTTTAGGGAACGAGGGTATCCAGATGAGGTGTTGAACCCAGCCTTCAGGAATGCGTTGGTCAAAGAAAGAAGTTCACTATTGCAACCCCTTGATCGTCGAATGAACAATAATACCTGTAGAGTCATTGGTACCTTTGACACTCAATCGGACAATATCTATAGGATTCTTAGGAAACATTGGCAGATTCTATTAGCGGATAACACCCTGGGGGATTTTATTCCCTCCCAACCTCAAATCACCTTTCGGAGGGGCAGGTCTCTCAGGGACCGTTTAGTACATAGTCACTATACCAGACCCAAACCTGAGGGCACATGGTTAGACAGGAAGACATGTGGCACTTTTAGGTGTGGGAAGTGTTCCTTCTGTAGAGTGATCTCACAGAGTAAGAGCTTCGAGAGTGCCTCGACAGGTCAAAGATTCTATACTAGAGATTTTGCCAATTGTAGAACTACAGGAGTTATCTATATGGCAACATGCTCCTGTCCTATGAATTACATAGGAAAAACAAAGAGGGAATTTAGGAAACGTATAGGTGAACATCTAGGAGATGTGAGGAAGAAAAGGGACACCTCTGTGGCCAGACACATGTGGGAATATCATCAGGGCGTCGAGGACAATCTCAGATTCTGTGTCTTGGAAGTAGTCAGACCTAATGGGAGACAAGGAAACTGGGACAAACTTTTATTACAGAAGGAATCTCAGTGGATTTTTAGAATGGAATCAGTAACTCCTAAGGGGTTAAATGAACAACTCACGTATAGCTGCTTTATTTGAAAATACTCTGTGGTTTTTGTCACTAATATGTGGAGTGACTCCTCTACCCATTATTGTATAGATATCCGGTTTTTTCAACATACACTTATGAGATAGTGTGTGTGTGTGTTTGAGTAATGATTCTAATGGGGATGGAATACCCCCACACCCTCCCTTATCTATGTTCAAATATGACAATTGTTTTTGTTTATTTTTTCATTTTGGGGTTAAGTGAATTGCGTATTTTCCTTTCCCAGCGTCATGATTTGTTGTAAAAACACTGGCTGGGATGGGTACCTCTTTAGTTTTTTACTTTGCACTCCATCTGCTTGCACTATCAAATGTGCTTTTCTAACTAGGGATGTGATATCCTCAAGGCTGACCTTTCTCTAATAGGGATACACGCAAGCGCAGAATAATGACTTCGCGGATGTGATATGTTAAGCACTGTGATTGGCAGGATAACAGTGCGTGTTTACGCATGCGCTACTTTGAGTCTCCATACAATAGCGGTGTTGAGCGTGCGCACTGTGGAATGCTAGTTCACTGACTGCGCAAGCGCAGTCGGTGAAGCAAAACCACCGGAAGTAAAAGCGCTGATGAGGAAGGAATTATCGGCCTCAAGCGCTTGTGAAAACAATCGGGCATGCGCAGCTCTATTAGTGAGACATGGAGTCTAGGTAATGTATTGTCTGGTACATCCCTGTATTTTTCTTACGGAATGGAGGGGCGGTTCCAGCGGGATTTATAAACCCTATTGCTTCTATTATGCCCTACACCTGCAACTAGGATGTCCTGACTGCCGTGGGCTTTGTATAGACTGGCAACGGCTGTTCCACTAGCCTCCTGATGAACTGGCATCATGGCAGGGAAACGCGTTGAGGCATATGTATATCTTCTGGACCCCAGATAAGAATGGTTTTCTCTTTTTTTTTTTTTTTCCTCTAAAAAGTGATGCTGTATCTTGTGGGATTGTGCAATAGGGGAAGCTGCAATAGTGCCATGATATGGTACTTGGCGCTGTCGGGCAACACAAAACAAAGGGTTGTTGCCACTTGTTTATAATGGATTGACGGCAAGCAATTTAGCACTTGATAAGTGGATTGTGTACAATTGACTATTGGTCGCTGTTCTTTGTCCCGACAATTGTTTACTCCCTGTCAATACCCTTAAGCAGATATTGCAGCGTCTTAAGATCTGAGCCTATCTATTATCTTATATTATCTTATACACCCCTTTTTTTAGGGATCCCTCCACACATGGTTCCCTCACTCTTTTGTGGGTTACTATCTCTATTCAATTCTTAGAGTTGAGAGGGTAAGTGTGAAGGGTCACCGAGGGTGAGCCGACAAGAGCGGGGGCGCCACTTGCGATTTGATTCTAGGGTGCCAACCTCCGCAGCAAGGCAGGGACATATTTAGGGAGATTAGAGGGTCAGCAATTCAGGCTTTCCCTCTCCCTACCTGTGTCCTGGTATACGTCTATATCTGGGTATCCAATCAGTTATATCAGTCAGTTATGTTTTGTTTTTGATACATTATTTTGCATTTGGCTCCGTATATTCACAGTTATGAGTAGCATACTTTGTTGAGGTGATTTTACCTACAGCATATTCCCTACCTCCTTCCTTTCTAATTTTCTATGGCACCTGTGGTTCGTGGTTTTTGGTTTGATGTACTGGTTGTCATATTGCTAAACTAGGGTGGACCAGTGTGAATCCAGGGCGAGCCATCATTGAGCGGGGGCGCCATTTTTGCGTACAAGTCAGGGTGCCAACCTCCGCTGGTAGGAAGGGTATATCAGGGGTGGGTAGGGCTTAATAGGGGTATATGCATATACTGTATCTTGTGTATTGAGGTTGCGGGTATTGTAGGGGTTTTTGTCTATGATATTTTAATTGCTATATTAATAAAAATTAATTTTAGGTATTAGGTTATATGTTAGTCTGCTTAAATACTATACCAATATATCTTCTTGTGTTTATTAAGTGCTTGGTTTTAATGTAACTTCATTCTTTCATGAGTTACACTGATAGCAACACCGCAGAAGAAATGCTAGCACAGGCTTCCAGTATCCATTGTTTCAGATGCTGCACATCTCGTATCTTCACAGCATAGACAATTGCCTTCAAATGACCCCAAAGATAAAATTCTAAGAGGGTCAGATCGGGAGACCTTGGTGGCCATTTAACTGGCCCACTCTGACCAATCCCCTTTCCAGGAAACTGTTCATGTAGGAATGCTTAGACCTGACACCCATAATGTGGTGGTGTACCATGTTGAGTGTCAGGTCTGAGCATTCCTACATGAATAGTTTCCTGGAAAGTGGATTGGTCATTGTGGGCCACTTGAATGGCCACCAAGGTCTCCCAATCATACCCCCTTAGACTTTTATCTTTGGGGTCATCTGAAGGCGATTGTCTATGCTGTGAAGATACGAGATGTGCAGCATCTGAAACAACGGATACTGGAAGCCTGTGTTAGCATTTCTTCTGCAGTGTTGCTATCAATGTATAAAGAGTGGGAGAAGAGGGTTGCACTGACAATCCAACACAATGGGCTGCACTTTGAACACATTTTATAAGTGGTCATAAACTTATAAATAACTTTAAATTTACGTTAAAACCAAGCACATCTTTGTTTTTCTTGTGAAATTCTCAGTAAGTTTGTTGTGTCATATGACCCTCTTCCCACTGAAAAAAATAAAGTTGGTTCCAAAATGGCCAACTTCAAAATGGCCACCATGGTCAGCACCCATCTTGAAAAGTATTCCCCCTCCCATATACTAATGTACCACAAACAGGAAGTTGATATCATCAACCATTCCCATTTTATTTAGGTGTATCCATATAAATGGCCCACCCTGAATATTGTTTCTTTAAAGAACTTGCTTTAGGAGTAGAACATTTTAGAGATGTTAATACATTGCTGCTGTATGAATGATTATCAGCAGATACCTCTTAAAGTCACAGGTGGAAACTGAAATGTTTTTACTCTACTGGGAGTAAATAATATGTTGATTTTGTAATGAGGTGAATGAATCTTTCAAAAATTGAAATCATCATATTTGCTGAATGTTTGTAGGAAATTTGATTCATGGCAAATTGAAAGAACTTAACTTAAGTCTCCAATTGTATTGGAAAATATGTACAACACTAGTCTCTTTTCCTCTCGTGCTTACTTTATTCACTTCTTACTGTTACATTATCAGTATAGTTTCTTCCCTGTTTTATGGATTTCTCTCCCTATCTTTATGCTTAAGCTGTGACGTTCTCTGATTATCCAGATTCACCATAAATGGCTGCTGCATTCCTTGCCTTTGCGTTTATGCAAGCTAGGAGAGTCTCCTGATTGCCTGTGATATAACATGTAATGTGATAGCTACAAGGCATTACGTGAGCCTTCTCAACCTTCTGTATTGTGAAAAACGGCGGAAACAATTTTAGGCAATTCGTTCAAAGCAAGTCATAATTTGTCTGAATTTGCAGGGTTCAGCACATTCTTAAAAAATTGCCACAAATTCGATTCATTCACATGAAATCAATTCACTGAACTTTACTCTGAAATGCTTTTTTGTCTTATTGCATGGTCAAAGAAATTCCAAGTACTGTTTTATTATAATACCAGAGAAAGGAGCTTTTAGCTAAAATAGACTCTCTTTACTAGATATACAAGTATAGAAAGTATTCAAATAGCCAAAAAAGTATAAAAGATAGCACAAACTAGAACATTGATAACAATATAGCGCATGTGATAGTTATATTTTGGGTATCATGAGTTTAAGTTATATACAATTTTAAATAATAGAAACAAGGTAGGTCACAGATAATATTGTGTATATATACACTGCTCAAAAAAATAAAGGGAACACTTAAACAACGGAATATAACTCCAAGTAAATCAAACTTCTGTGAAATCAAACTGTCCACTTAGGAAGCAACACTGACAATCAAATGCACATGCAATGGAATAGACAACAGATGGAAATTATTGGCAATTATCAAGACCCACTCAATAAAAGAGTGGTTCTGCAGGTGGGGACCACAGACCACATCTCAGTACCAATGCTTTCTGTCTGATGCTTTGGTCACTTTTGAATGTTGGCTGTGCTTTCACACTCGTGGTAGCATGAGACGGACTCTACAACCCATACAAGTGGCTCAGGTAGTGCAGCTCATCCAGGATACCACATCAATGCAAGATGTAGCAAGAAGGTTTGCTGTGTCTGTCAGCGTAGTGTCCAGAGGCTGGAGGCGCTACCAGGAGACAGGCCAGTACACCAGGAGATGTGGAGGGGGCCGTAGGAGGGCAACAACCCAGCAGCAGGACCACTACCTCAGCCTCTGTGCAAGGAGGAACAGAAGGAGCACTGCCGGCCTCAAATGTGCATGTGTCTGCACAAATGGTTAGAATCCGACTCCATGAGGATGGTCTGAGTGCCCGACGTCCACAGATGGGGGTTGTGCTCACAGCCTAACACCTTGCAGGATGCTTGGCATTTGCCACAGAACACCAGGATTGGCAAATTCACCACTGGCGGCCTGTGTTCTTCACAGATTAAAGCAGGTTCACACTGAGCACATGTGACAGACGTGACAGAGTCTGGAGATGCCATGGAGAGCGATGTGCTGTCTGCAACATCCTTCAGCATGACCGTTTGTCAGTGGGTCAGTAATGGTGTGGGGTGGCATTTCTTTGGAGGGAGGCACAGCCCTCCATGTGCTTGACAGAGGTAGCCTGACTGGCACTAGGTATTAAGATGAGATCCTCAGACCCCTTGTGAGACCATATGCTGGTGCGGTTGGCCCTGGGTTCCTCCTAATGCAGGACAATGCCAGACCTCATGTGGCTGGAGTGTGTCAGCAGTTCCTCCAAGATGAAGGCATTGAAGCTATGGACTGGCCCGCCTGTTCCCCAGACCTGAATCCGATTGAACACATCTGGGACATCATGTCTCACACCATCCACCAACGTCACATTGCACCATAGACTGTCAAGGAGTTGGCGGATGCTTTAGTCCAGGTCAGGGAGGAGATCCCTCAGGAGACCATCCTCCGCCTCATCAGGAGCATGCCCAGGCATTGTAGGGAAGTCATACAGGCACGTGGAGACCACACACACTACTGAGCATCATTTCCTTGTCTTGAGGCATTTCCACTGTAGTTGGACCTGTCTGTAACTTCATTTTACACTTTGATTTTGAGCCTCATTCCAACTCCAGACCTCTGTGGGATATTAGTTGTGATTTACATTGATAATTTTTAGGTTTTATTGTTCTCAACACATTCCACTATGTAATGAATAAAGATTTACAACTGGAATATATCATTCAGTGATATCTAGGATGTGGGATTTTAGTGTTCTCTTTATTTTTTTTGAGCAGTATATATATATATATATATATATATATATATATATATATATATATATACACAAAAATACACATACCTATTCATATGTAAATGGCCATTGTGCTATCACCCATAATGAAGTGCACCATGCAAAGTTAACACTGAAACAAATTCTCCATCGTGAGATTCACATATTATGATTTAGCTTCTTCAGGGGGTGTTTCATACTGGACTGTCCTGCAGGGCTTAAATGTGCTGCACACCAATCATATGATTGGAAAACAGCCAATGAGATCCAATCATGTCAGCCAGGTACGGACTGGGGATGAAATTCAGCCCTGGCATTTGAAATCACACAGGCCCATGTTGTCCCCGTCCCCAGGCACCAGATGGAATATATTACTAATATTACCCTGGAAAGAGGAAAGCAAGATTTACTACAAGACCAATATTTCTAATGATACCCATGGCCTGCTGGGGTAAGTGACAGAGCCAGCAACTTTGTGCTCCTACACAACTCTTGAGAGTATGGGTATCTTGAGAACACCGATTCTGTTAACAACGTAGCAGACAAGGCAGCCCATGACCAGACAGGCCCTTCTGGCATTTGCCAGAATTGCCAAATGGCCAGTCCGGCCCTGATTGTGTTGTGAACTCTATTTTTGGGCTCCCTCTAGTGGTCACAAGCGGTACTGTGTAGTGTTGTCTTTCTGCAGGTTGCAGCATCAGCTGCTTCGTTATCCTTGGTTGGTTTCCTATTTTAGCTCACCTGGATACTCAGTTCCTTGCCTGCTATCAAGGTATTCAGTGCTCTTCAGATTCCTTGTGTCTACCTTGCTCCCAGTCTCTCCAAGACAAGCTAAGTTTTTGTTTGATCATTTTTTGATTATCAGTGTTCATTATGTTTTTAGTCCAGCTCGCTAAAATGTGATTTCCTCGCTTGCTGGTTGCTCTAGGGGACTGAGTTTCTCCCCCCACACCGTGAGTTGGTGTGAAGGTTCTTGAAATCTCAGTGTGGATATTTTGTAAGGGTTTTTTACTGACCGCATAGATTCCCTTTTCTATTTTCTGCTATCTAGTATTAGTGGGCCTCATTTGCTGAATCTGCTTTCACCCCTGTGTATGTGCCTTCCTCTTACCTCACCGTTATTATCTGTTGGGGGCTTCTATATCTTTGGGGATTATTTCTCTGGAGGCAAGAGAGGTCTTTCTTTCTCTCTAGGGGTAGTTAGTTCCTCAGGCTGGCTCGAGACGTCTAGGATTTTTAGGCACGTTCACTGGCTACTTCTAGTGTGTTTGGATAGGTTCAGATTTGCGGTCAGTCCAGTTTGCCACCTCCCTAGAGCTGGTCCTACGTTTGTTACTTAGCTGGAGTAATTTGTGATCCTCAACCACTAAGGAACATAACAGTATAGCAGGCCAAAAAGTGTTTAATGCATCGCAGAAGTGGGATAAAAACAAGACCTGAGTACATTTTTTTTTTTTTTTCCCTCCCGCTTTTCCTTTGCTGCAGTCTGTTTAGCTTCTTTCATCCCCTTGAACTCTGGTGGTTTTGAGCTCAGCTGCAGACATGAATGTTCAGACTCTGACTTCTAGTGTGGATCATCTTACTGCACGGGTGCCATGTATTCAGGATTTTGTTATTCGTAGCCCTATGTCAGAACCAAAGATACCCATTCCTGAGTTGTTTTCTGGAGATAGATCTAGGTTTCAAAATTTTAAGAATAATTGTAAGTTATTTCTATCTCTGAGACCTCATTCCTCTGGTGATTCCGCTCAGCAAGTTAAAATTGTTATCTCCTTGTTGCGCGGCGACCCTCAAGATTGGGCCTTCTCTCTGGCGCCAGGAGATCCTGCTTTGCTTAATGTAGATGCATTTTTTCTGGCTCTTGGACTGCTTTATGAGGAGCCTAATCTTGAGAATCAGGCAGAAAAAGCGTTGCTGGCTATCTCTCAAGGTCAGGATGAAGCAGAGGTGTATTGTCAAAAATTTCGGAAATGGTCGGTGCTTACTCAATGGAATGAGTGTGCCCTGGCTGCAAATTTCAGAGAAGGTCTTTCTGAGGCCGTTAAGAATGTTATGGTGGGGTTTCCCACCCCTACAAGTCTGAGTGATTCTATGGCTTTAGCCATTCAGGTTGATCGGCGTTTGCGGGAGCGCAAATCTGCTCATCCTTTGGCGGTATTTTCCGAACAGAGACCTGAGTCTATGCAATGTGACCGAACTCTGAACAGAATTGAGCGACAAAGTCATAGACGTCAAAATGGGTTGTGCTTTTACTGTGGTGATTCTACTCATGTTATCTCAGCATGCTCTAAACGCTTAAAAAAATCGCTAAACCTGTCACCATTGGTACTATACAGCCTAAATTTATTTTGTCTGTTACTTTGACTTGTTCTTTGTCTTCCTACCCGGTTATGGCTTTTGTGGATTCGGGTGCTGCCCTGAATCTGATGGATTTGTCATTTGCCAGGCGCTGTGGTTTTGTCCTGGAGCCTTTGGAATTTCCTATTCCTCTGAGGGGAATTGATGCTACGCCATTGGCTGAGAATAAGCCTCAGTATTGGACGCAAATGACCATGTGCATGACTCCCGTACATCAGGAGGTGATTCGCTTTCTCGTTCTGTATAATTTGCATGATGTTGTCGTTTTAGGTCTGCCATGGCTGCAAGCTCATAATCCAGTTTTAGATTGGAAAGCTATGTCTGTGTCAAGTTGGGGTTGTCAGGGAATTCATGGCGATACTCCGTTGGTGTCTATTGCTTCTTCCACTCCTTCTGAGGTCCCTGAGTTTTTGTCTGACTACCATGATCTATTTGATGAGCCCAGGTCCAGTGCCCTGCCCCCTCATAGGGATTGTGACTGTGCTATAAATTTAATTCCTGGTAGTAAATTCCCTAAGGGACGACTTTTTAATTTGTCTATACCAGAGCATGCCGCGATGCGGAGTTATATAAAGGAGTCTTTGGAGAAGGGACATATTCGCCCATCCTCTTCCCCTCTTGGTGCAGGATTTTTTTTTGTGGCCAAGAAGGACGGTTCTTTGAGACCTTGTATAGATTATCGTCTTCTGAATAAAATTACAGTCAAATTTCAGTATCCTTTGCCACTATTGTCTGATTTGTTTGCTCGGATTAAGGGTGCCAGTTGGTTCACCAAGATAGATCTCCGTGGTGCGTATAACCTTGTGCGCATTAAGCAGGGAGATGAATGGAAAACAGCATTTAATACGCCCGAAGGCCATTTTGAGTACTTAGTGATGCCTTTTGGACTCTCTAATGCTCCTTCTGTGTTTCAGTCCTTCATGCATGACATCTTCCGAGAATATCTGGATAAATTTATGATTGTTTATTTGGATGACATTTTGGTCTTTTCTGATGATTGGGAGTCCCATGTGAAGCAGGTCAGGATGGTGTTTCAGGTCCTGCGTGCTAATGCTTTATTTGTGAAGGGCTCAAAATGCCTCTTCGGAGTACAGAAGGTCTCCTTTTTGGGTTTTATTTTTTCTCCTTCTACTGTGGAGATGGACCCAGTCAAGGTCCAGGCTATTCATGACTGGACTCAGCCCACATCTGTTAAGAGTCTTCAGAAGTTCTTGGGTTTTGCTAATTTTTACCGTCGTTTCATCGCTAATTTTTCTAGCGTGGTTAAACCTTTGACGGATTTGACCAAGAAGGGTTCTGATGTGACTAATTGGTCTCCTGCGGCCGTGGAGGCCTTTCGGGAGCTGAAGCACCGGTTTTCTTCAGCTCCAGTCTTATGTCAGCCAGATGTCTCTCTTCTCTTCCAGGTCGAGATTGATGCTTCTGAGATTGGAGCAGGGGCTGTTTTGTCGCAGAGAAGCTCTGATGGCTCTGTGATGAAGCCATGTGCTTTCTTTTCAATAAAGTTTTCGCCTGCCGAGCGGAATTATAATGTTGGTAATCGGGAGTTGTTGGCTATGAAGTGGGCATTTGAGGAGTGGCGACATTGGCTCGAAGGAGCTAAACATCATGTGGTGGTCTTGACTGATCACAAAAATCTGATTTACCTTGAATCTGCCAAGCGCCTGAATCCTAGACAGGCTCGTTGGTCATTGTTTTTCTCCCGTTTCAACTTCGTGGTCTCATACCTGCCTGGTCCGAAGAACGTGAAAGCTTATGCACTTTCTAGGAGTTTTGTGCCTGACTCTCCGGGAGTTTCTGAGCCGGCTGGTATTCTCAGAGAGGGAGTGATTTTGTCTGCCATTTCCCCAGATTTGCGACGAGTGCTGCAGAAATTTCAGGTGGATAGACCTGACCGTTGTCCACCAGAGAGACTGTTTGTCCCGGATAGATGGACCAGCAGAGTTATTTCCGAGGTTCATTCTTCGGTGTTGGCGGGTCATCCTGGGATGTTTGGTACCAGAGATTTGGTGGCTAGGTCCTTCTGGTGGCCTTCCTTGTCGCGGGATGTGCGTTCCTTTGTGCAGTCTTGTGGGATTTGTGCTCGGGCTAAGCCTTGCTGTTCTCGTGCCAGCGGTTTGCTTTTGCCTTTGCCTGTTCCGAAAAGGCCTTGGACGCACATTTCCATGGATTTTATTTCGGATCTTCCAGTATCTCAGAAAATGTCTGTCATCTGGGTGGTGTGTGATCGTTTTTCCAAGATGGTCCATTTGGTGCCCTTGCCTAAGTTGCCTTCTTCCTCCGATTTGGTTCCTCTATTTTTTCAGAATGTAGTTCGCTTGCACGGCATTCCTGAAAATATTGTGTCTGATAGAGGATCCCAGTTTGTGTCCAGGTTTTGGTGGACTTTTTGTGCTAAGATGGGCATTGATTTGTCTTTTTCGTCGGCCTTCCATCCTCAGACTAATGGCCAAACCGAGCAAACTAATCAGACATTGGAAACTTATTTGAGATGTTTTGTTTCTGCTGATCAGGATGATTGGGTGACTTTTTTGCCTTTGGCCGAGTTTGCCCTTAATAATCGGGCTAGTTCTGCTACTTTGGTTTCACCTTTTTTCTGCAATTCTGGTTTCCATCCTCGTTTTTCCTCGGGTCAGGTTGAGTCTTCTGACTGTCCTGGGGTGGATTCTGTGGTGGATAGGTTGCAGCAGATTTGGAACCATGTGGTGGACAATTTGAGGTTGTCACAGGAGAAGGCTCAGCGCTTTGCCAACCGCCGCCGCGGTGTGGGTCCCCGACTTCGTGTTGGGGATTTGGTGTGGCTGTCTTCTCGGTATGTTCCTATGAAGGTCTCCTCTCCTAAATTCAAGCCTCGCTTCATCGGTCCTTATAAGATCTTGGAAATCCTTAACCCGGTGTCTTTTCGTTTGGATCTCCCAGCATCGTTTGCCATTCATGATGTGTTCCATAGGTCTTTGTTGCGGAGGTATGTGGTACCTGTGGTTCCTTCTGTTGAGCCTCCTGCTCCGGTGCTGGTCGAGGGCGAATTGGAGTACGTGGTGGAGAAGATTTTGGATTCTCGTATCTCTAGACGGAGGCTTCAGTATTTGGTTAAGTGGAAGGGCTATGGTCAGGAGGATAATTCCTGGGTTGTCGCCTCTGATGTTCATGCGGCCGATTTGGTTCGTGCCTTCCACGCGGCTCATCCTGATCGCCCTGGGGGTCTTGATGAGGGTTCGCTGACCCCTCCTCAAGGGGGGGGTACTGTTGTGAACTCTATTTTTGGGCTCCCTCTAGTGGTCACAAGCGGTACTGTGTAGTGTTGTCTTTCTGCAGGTTGCAGCATCAGCTGGTTCGTTATCCTTGGTTGGTTTCCTATTTTAGCTCACCTGGATACTCAGTTCCTTGCCTGCTATCAATGTATTCAGTGCTCTTCAGATTCCTTGTGTCTACCTTGCTCCCAGTCTCTCCAAGACAAGCTAAGTTTTTGTTTGATCATTTTTTGATTATCAGTGTTCATTATGTTTTTAGTCCAGCTCGCTAAAATGTGATTTCCTCGCTTGCTGGTTGCTCTAGGGGACTGAGTTTCTCCCCCCACACCGTGAGTTGGTGTGGGGGTTCTTGAAATCTCAGTGTGGATATTTTGTAAGGGTTTTTTACTGACCGCATAGATTCCCTTTTCTATTTTCTGCTATCTAGTATTAGTGGGCCTCATTTGCTGAATCTGCTTTCACCCCTGTGTATGTGCCTTCCTCTTACCTCACCGTTATTATCTGTTGGGGGCTTCTATATCTTTGGGGATTATTTCTCTGGAGGCAAGAGAGGTCTTTCTTTCTCTCTAGGGGTAGTTAGTTCCTCAGGCTGGCTCGAGACGTCTAGGATTTTTAGGCACGTTCACCGGCTACTTCTAGTGTGTTTGGATAGGTTCAGATTTGCGGTCAGTCCAGTTTGCCACCTCCCTAGAGCTTGTCCTACGTTTGTTACTTAGCTGGAGTAATTTGTGATCCTCAACCACTAAGGATCATAACACTGATGTCAGCGTATGTGCACCCAGCCATTAAGGCAAATCGCGCATGACCAGAGATCAGAGTGCATCATCATCGGCCTCTGGCCATGCTCAGACACCATAATGACGCCAGGAGCCAGGTGGGAGCAAAAAGCTGCAGGGCAAGCACGCACACATTAGATCACATAGATATCGAAAAGGCGCGTCTCACAGATAAAGGGAAAAGGGGCTTCTATTGAGATGGATTATAAGCATATTCTACTAAAAGTGCTGGTGCATATGCATTATAAGACACAGAATATTGCAAAATAGTATTATACTAAAAAATTGTTTTCATCATACTGAAACCAAGTGTTTAATAATATTACATATCAATGAATCAATTAATACTAACAAAATGCAAATACTATAAAAGAAATGACTAAATGAGATGAATTATAATAGAAGGTGACAAAAGGATTAATGAAAATATGCAGCACATTAAGAAGATTCCAATTCTTTAGTTTCATTCATTCTGTCTGTTCGTTTTCAGTAACCATGTACACGCAACATTCCATTATAAATCATACATTAAGGGATAGTTAGAATAAAGGACTGTGGGAGGGAAAATAACCAGTTAATTAACATAAACAATAATGTATAAAATGAATAAAAACAAGATTAAAAGGAATCAGTGACAGAAATGTCTACAAGAAAGGTGCAAAGCTCAGCGTCTCCATTAGTCCATCTAGGACTATATTTCCCAAAGCAAAATTCCATTTGATTTCATTTTGGACAAGTAATCTTTTAGGCCATGTTCACACTTTGCGGCGTCCCTCTGCGGGTTCTCCCGCAGCGGATTTGATAAATCTGCAGGGCAAAACCGCTGCGGTTATCCCTGCAGATTTATCGCGGTTTGTTCCGCGGTTTCCGCTGCGGGTTTCCGCCTATACTATTGATGCTGCATATGCAGTAATATGCAGCATCAATAGTAATGATAAAAATAATAAAAATTGGTTATACTCACCCTCTGATGTCCGGATCTCCTTGGCGCTGCACCCGGCGCTCCGGTTCCAAAGATGCTGAGCGAGAAGGACCCTTCGTGACGTCACGGTCATGTGACCGCGACGTCACCGCAGGTCCTGTTCGCACAGCAACTCTGACCGGCCGCCCGCGTGCAGCGCTGAGAGGTGAGTATAACATGATTTTTTATTTTTATTCTTTTTTTTTTTTACCCCAAATATGGTTCCTCTCCTCCACCCCGGGTACCACCCGCACATTATCCGCTTACTTCCCGCATCGTGGGCACAGCCCCATGCGGGAAGTAAGCGGATCAATGCATTCCTATGGGTGCAGAATCGCAGCGATTCTGCACAAAGAAGTGACATGCTGCGGGTTTTAAACCGCTGCGTTTCTGCGCGGTTTTTCACGCAGCATGTGCACAGCGGTTTGCGGTTTCCATAGGGTTTACATGTAAATTGAAATGCTATGGAAACTGCTGCGGACCCGCAGCATCAAAATCGCGGCGGTTCCACGGTAAAAACCACAAAGTGTGAACATGGCCTTAAGGTTTGCAGCCATAATGCCACCTTCTTTTCGGATTAATGGCCTGTGCCTGTATTTATTTATTTATTTATTTTTTCTAGTATTCTTTTATGTGACACTTATAATTGTGGCAGCTGGAGTGTAACACTGGTTCGTTGGTGGAGCTGGGGTAGAGAAGAGCAGGATCCTATTCCATCCATCTATGTGTGGAGCTATCTAGTCACATTCATTAGGAGTAGTGTTGAGTGAGTGTGCTCATTACTCGAGTTTTCCGAGCATGCTCGGGTGTCCTTCGAGTATCTTGGGCGTGCTCGTAGATTGTTTGTGTCTCCACAGCTGTATGACTTGCTGCTGCTAAACAGCCTGAATACATGTGGGGATTCCCAACAAACAGGCAATCCCTGCATGTGTTCGGGTTGTCTAACAGCCGCAAATCATGCAGCTATGGAGACAGAAACATAATCTCCGAGCACACCCAAAATACCCGGAGAATACCCGAGCATGCTCGGAAATCTTGAGTAATGAGCACACTCGCTCATCACTAATTAGGAGCCAGCTGAGAAGGTCCATTTAAAAAGTGAGGTCAGTTTGGAGACGGATGCACTTTAGGCTGTGGGATTCATCCTCAACACCATAGAGAATGGTATGGACCAAAGGACTTACAACTATGTAGCCTGGGAATAGCTACGTTATGTGGTTTTGTGCTCTGACATACCACTCTGCTGTGTACAAACATAATAAAACTGGTTACAGACAATTTTGAATCTAATGTACTGTACCTCATCCATTATGGTGGAGGAGTACTTTTTATTTAATGCCAACTATCTTAAAAAAGAAATGGCAATCCCATGAGCTAAATTGTAACAATTCATGGGCAATCTAAATCAACCACTTGCAAGTCACAGAATGGCTTAAAGTAGATTTGTCACCAGATTTCACAATACAAACTGCACACATTCACAAATCAATCTTTAAAACCTGTTAAGGCGGGAGTATTTACTTTGAAAATCCACATCAGAATGGTGTATAATTCTTTTTTGAACGTTTTAACTCCTGATATTGAAATTAACATTTTATGTTTTCAGCTAGATCTCAATTTAGTATTAGATTACTAAGTTATTCTGACATAGATTTTTAAAAGGAATCTGTCATCTGATTTTTGCCACTTAATCTGAGAGGAGTATAATGTGAGGCAGAGACTCTGATTCCGGTGATGTGTCACTTACTGGGCTGCTTGTTCTGATTTTGATAAAATCACTGTTATAGCAACATGAGATTTCCTCTAGAGGACTAGAAAATATTTAGAATTTAGAGTCCTCAGTGGTTGATACCTTTTAATGGCTAACTGAAAAGATGGTAACAAATTGCAAGCTTTCGAGACTACTCAGGTCTCTTCATCAGGCACAGGTTAAAGCAAATTCTGAAGAATCACATATTTATACACAACACAGCACAGAACTGTCATTATGGGAGAGTGAAAAGTGATAAACAGTTGTGTCCATAAATATTGGAAAGTTCCTAGATTAGGAGTGAATGTTTTGTTGTCCACTGATTGGGGTCTGGTTCTGTTATGATGACCCCACATGGTCTGAAGTGCAAATTCCTTAATTGATTTAAAAAGACATAAATCCATGCGACACATTCATTCCTGCACTAAGTGTGTCAAAGGTCGTCATAAGTTTATATTCCCAGATTCTCCTGTCTCTCTGAGATTTGAAGCTACCTTTCAATACAAGTAATTTCAGGTCCATGGTGCTATGATCAGGCATACAAAAATGTTTTACCACAGGTAGATCCATTCTTTTTTCTTTTATTGCATGGTGGTGAGAATTTATCCTTGTTCTCAGTTTTTGCCCTGTCTCCCCCACATACAGACCCCCAGTTGGACATTTAGTACAAATAATTAGGTACACCACATTAGAAGTGTCGCAGCTGAAGGAACCTGGGATCTTGTAGTCCTGATGTGAATTGGGGATCTTTATCTTGTCCGTGGTCATTATAAATGGACAGGTTTTAAATTTTTTCTGGTTGCAGGGAAAGGTACCTGCAGCTGTTGGAGAGGACAGGGAGCTTCTGACAATAATACTTCTTAGATTTGGGGGCTGCCTAAAACACAGTAGTGGGGGGTGTGGAAAAATGGATTGTAAGCGGGCATCTTTTTGCAGTAAAGGTTGCAATTTCCGTGCAGCTCCCCTTAGCACCTCCAGATTTGGATTGTAGGTAACTACTAGAGGTACCCGGTTATTTTCTTCTTTAGCTTTGTAATGTAGCAGGTGATTCCTTGGTATTCTGGTGGCTCTTGCGATCTGGTTTTCAATTGTTCTTGGATGGTAGCCCTGATTCAAAAAGGCCTTTCTGAGGCGACCAAGGTGTCATCTCTATCCATGGGGTTGGAACATATACAACTGTATCTAATGGCTTGGCTGTAGACAATAGAGTTTTTTATGTGTTTTGGATGTAAATTGTCCCATTTAAGGTATGTTAGACGGTTGATTGGCTTCTGACACAGGGATGTCTCTATTTCATTGTTCTGCAGCTTAATAATGGTTTCCAAAAAGTTAATTTCAGTGCAGGAGTAGTTGAGTGTCAAGTTGATGGTGGAATGAAATTGATTAAACAGTTCATGGAACGTCTTTAGCTGTGGCTCAGACTCCGTCCAGATGATTAAAATGTCATCAATATAGCGGTAGTAGGCCAGAGGCCTGATGGGACTTGAGGACAAAAAGTCACTTTCAAGTTTGGCCATGAAAAGATTTGCATACTGTGGAGACATTTTACTTCCCATTGCTTTGCCAGTCTCCTGTAGATAGATCTTGTTGTCAAATTCAAAGTCATTGTGGGTGAGGATGAATTTTATAAGTTTCACCACAGAATTTGCATCAGTCCCTGTGTTTTCCAGGAAGAATTTGCAGGCATTTAATCCATCCTGGTGTGGGATATTAGAGTACAAAGATTCCACATCCATGGTGGCCAGGATGGTTTCTTCTGGTAGAGGACCTATTGCTGATAGTTTATTCAATAGGTCAGTTGTGTCCTGAATGAAGCTGGGTGTATCATTTACCAGGGGTTTAAGAATGCCCTCTACCCAGCATCTTGTTTCTAGCGACTCTGCCATATAGCGCCGCCATTTGCCAGCAGCAGGTTTCTCTCCTGCATGGTGGACCCCGGGTTGCGAACGCACCTAATAATACATATATATACACTCACCGGCCACTTTATTAGGTACACTGTTGTGAAATTGGATTCTGGGCTCCCCCGGTGGCCACTTGTGGAATTGTACTTGTGTGCATCATCCCCTCTGTTCACCTGCTCCTATCAGGATGTGGGAGTCGCTATATAACCTTGCTCCTCTGTCAGTTTCATGCCAGTCAACAATGTAATCAGAAGCCTTTCTGTGCATGTTCCTGCTACTAGACAACTCCCAGCTAAGTTGGACTTTTGTCCTTGTGTGTTTTTGCATTTTGTTCCTGTTCACAGCTGCTGTTTCGTTACTGTGTCTGGAAAGCTCTTGTGAGCGGAAATTGCCACTCTGGTGTTATGAGTTAATGCTAGAGTCTTAAAGTAATTTCTGGATGGTGTTTTGATAGGGTTTTCTGCTGACCATGAAAGTGCCCTTTCTGTCTTCTTGCTATCTAGTAAGCGGACCTCGATTTTTGCTAAACCTATTTTCATACTACGTTTGTCATTTCATCTAAAATCACCGCCAATCAGTGGCGTAGGAAGGGGGGTGCGGGGGGGGCGGTCCGCCCCGGGCGGCACAATGCGGGGGGGCGGCACAATGCGGCGGTGAGTCAGTGGCGTATCTAGGGGGGCGCAGCCGGCAGGGGGGCGCAGTCGGGCCGCCTAAAGCGGCGGTCCGCAGTGTCTCCCCCGGCGGCTGCATTCTGTCACCCCCCGCACTGGGAGTCAGCTGTTCTCTGTGCCGACTGTCAAGCTGACAGCCGGCACAGAGAAGCTGCGGCGCGCCGGCTCCCAGTGTTCAATTGTACTGCATCTGTGATGCGAGTACAATTGAAGCTCTGACTGCCGGGTCAGAGTGACGCCAGCAGCGTGATCAGGTCATGTGATCACGCTGCTGACGTCACTCACCTGCGCGGCAGAGCAGGAGCTGCAGATCGACCAGGAGACACAGAGCGGTGGAAAGTGCTCCAGTGGAGCTGAAGACACCGAAGGTGCAGGGGGGGATTTACTGTGAGTGGGGATGGGGGGCATATAATATTGTGGGGGGATTTACTGTGAGTGGGGATGGGGGGCATATAATATTGTGGGGGGATTTACTGTGAGTGGGGATGGGGGGCATATATTGTGGGGGGGGGGTTTACTGTGAGTGGGGATGGGGGCATATATTGTGGGGGGGGGATTTACTGTGAGTGGGGATGGGGGCATATATTGTGGGGGGGGGGATTTACTGTGAGTGGGGATGGGGGCATATATTGTGGGGGGGGGATTTACTGTGAGTGGGGATGGGGGCATATAGGGGGGATTTACTGTGAGTGGGGATGGGGGCATACATTGTGGGGGGGATTTCATGTGAGTGGGGATAGTGGGATATATTATTGGATTGGGGATATTTAATATGAGTGGAGATGGGGGATTTATTGTGGGGGGAAATTTAATGTGAGTGGAGATGGGGTATTTATTGTGTGTGGGGGAGATTTGTCATGGGGATGGGGGGATTTAATGTGTGGGGGAGATCTGAGGACACAAAATGAAGAGCAAAGGGGGAGATGGGGGGGCATATATGAGGAAACAGTATGGGGGATGGGTGCAGACAGCTTGGGGTCAAACGGGGGATTGTATGCGGACACAGTATGAGTAGCGATGTGAAAAACGTATGTGGACAGAGTACGGGGAGTGAGGGTGTTGGGATGTGTGCATGCGTAGCATGGGGGACAGTGTAAGGGCACAGCCAGGAGGGGACAGTATACAAAGGAGGGGGAGTGTGATGAGAGAGTACAGTATAAATACTGGGCCCTATAGGGGGGACACAGTGTGAGAGGTCAGTGTGAAGAGGGGTCCGGTATAGAAAGGGGAGGTCAGTGTGAAGAGCAAGTACCATAAGACAGACAGTGTGGGGGTCATATTTTATGCAGACAATATAGTGAGGGGAAATTTTTTATTCAGGAGCATTATAATGACACTTGTATCTTTAAGGGCGTCATGTGGAGATTTTCTGCAAAAGAGCGGAGAAGATGGAAGTCTGCAGAGACGGCTGTGGATGAGAAAACTCAACATGGGGAGAACGGCTCCAGAGGAGACGTCATCTATCAGGTACCTGGATGTAAATGTTATTTGTGATACTAACTCTCATGTTTTTATTTATGTTAGGAGCATTAAAGGGGATGTCCAGGTTTGTGATGAGTCTGCAGTCATTCTTTGTGACTGCAGACTTCTGACTTCTCACAGTGCGCCCTTCACACTGTCAGGATTCTCTGGTGCTGGCGATTTACATACATGCGGTCACGTGCTGACTAGACATGTGTGGCCTCACTCTATGAAAATGAACTGAGTGAGGCCGGGCACGTCTAGTCGGAATGTGGTCAGAAGTAGGGTTGAGCGACTTTCATTTTTTTAAGATCGAGTAGGGTTTTGGGAAACCCGATTTTGTCCAGAGTCGAGTCGAGTGCAGTCGGCCGATTATCGCTAAAAGTCGGGGATCGACCGAAACACGAAACCCAATGCAAGTCAATGGGGAAGCATAGTCGGCAGTGAGTGGAGGCCAGGAAAACACCTACAGTGCCCATTTTAATGCCAAAAACATCCATTCTTGTTTCTGAAGCTTGCCAATCTTAATTAACTGTATAATAATAGTTGGGCATAGGGAATTGGGGGAAAGTTGTGGGGGGAGTAGGGCTGGCTCAAGTTTTTCGTGGGCCCAGGAAATGCGGACTACGTCACGGCGGTGTTGCAGGGAAAGGTAAGTATTTAAAAGTTGCAAGTGCTGTGATCCTGAGCAAGCAGGGGGGGGCCCACTCGTTCGCATTGCCACTGGCACAGGGCCCCTCAAAGTACGGCGGTGTGTTTGCATGGCGGGGGCGCCTCCCACCAGCAGCGACACTTTTGCGTACTCTGAGGGGCCCTGTGCCAGTGACGTCGCCAACGAGTATGCCCCCCCACCTGATGAAGGAACCTGCACTTTCATCTGCACCTTCCTCTTTGTCCCTGTGTAAGGTGGTATAACATGCGGGAAGGGGAACCTTACTTTCAGCAGGGACAGATTCTGGCTGTGTAGAGTACAAGGGGAATGTAGTGGTCTAGGTCAATGTACCAGCAGACTCATTTAGCAGTGGCTGGGCAATGGGCAGGATGAGGAGGAAACAGATATAGGGCCAAAGAATAAAGTAGGCTACATGCAGTTCAAAATTGGTAACAGGACTAAACAGGCGGCATTGCTTTGTTCAGTGGAGTAGCAAACCCAAGAGCAGCAGACACTGTTTCAAGGGCCTAACCACACTAGTAGGCCAAATGCAGTTTAATATCTGATAGTATAGGGCGAAAGCCAGAATGTGGAAGCTCAGCTTTGTTCAGTTGAGGACAACACCAGGGAGGGGCAGACACCTTTAGTAGGCCGGAAAAGCCTATTGCATTTTTTAAAATGGTAATTTGGAGCAGAAGGTTGAAGCTCAGCTTTATTTAGTTGAGGGCAACACCAGGGAGGGGCAGAAGCCGTTAGTAGGCCCTAACCACCATTTTTTTTTTTTTTAAAACCACTTAATGAGAGCCGGAAGGTTGAAGCTCAGCTTTATTTAGTTGAGGACAACACCAGGGAGGGGCAGAAGCCGTTAGTAGGCCCTAACCACCATTTTTTTTTTAAAAACACATAATGAGAGCCGGAAGGTTGAAGCTCAGCTTTATTTAGTTGAGGACAACACCAGGGAGGGGCAGAAGCCGTTAGTAGGCCCTAACCACCATTTTTTTTTAAAAACCACTTAATGAGAGCCGGAAGGTTGAAGCTCAGCTTTATTTAGTTGAGGACAACACCAGGGAGGGGCAGAAGCCGTTAGTAGGCCCTAACCACCATTTTTTTTTTTTTAAAACCACATAATGAGAGCCGGAAGGTTGAAGCTCAGCTTTATTTAGTTGAGGACAACACCAGGGAGGGGCAGAAGCCGTTAGTAGGCCCTAACCACCATTTTTTTTTAAAAACCACTTAATGAGAGCCGGAAGGTTGAAGCTCAGCTTTATTTAGTTGAGGACAACACCAGGGAGGGGCAGAAGCCGTTAGTAGGCCCTAACCACCATTTTTTTTTTTTAAACCACATAATGAGAGCCGGAAGGTTGAAGCTCAGCTTTATTTAGTTGAGGACAACACCAGGGAGGGGCAGAAGCCGTTAGTAGGCCCTAACCACCAATTTTTTTTTTTTTAAAACCACTTAATGAGAGCCGGAAGGTTGAAGCTCAGCTTTATTTAGTTGAGGACAACACCAGGGAGGGGCAGAAGCCGTTAGTAGGCCCTAACCACCATTTTTTTTTAAAAACCACTTAATGAGAGCCGGAAGGTTGAAGCTCAGCTTTATTTAGTTGAGGACAACACCAGGGAGGGGCAGAAGCCGTTAGTAGGCCCTAACCACCATTTTTTTTTAAAAAACACATAATGAGAGCCGGAAGGTTGAAGCTCAGCTTTATTTAGTTGAGGACAACACCAGGGAGGGGCAGAAGCCGTTAGTAGGCCCTAACCACCATTTTTTTTTTTTTAAAACCACATAATGAGAGCCGGAAGGTTGAAGCTCAGCTTTATTTAGTTGAGGACAACACCAGGGAGGGGCAGAAGCCGTTAGTAGGCCCTAACCACCATTTTTTTTTAAAAACCACTTAATGAGAGCCGGAAGGTTGAAGCTCAGCTTTATTTAGTTGAGGACAACACCAGGGAGGGGCAGAAGCCGTTAGTAGGCCCTAACCACCATTTTTTTTTTTTAAACCACATAATGAGAGCCGGAAGGTTGAAGCTCAGCTTTATTTAGTTGAGGACAACACCAGGGAGGGGCAGAAGCCGTTAGTAGGCCCTAACCACCAATTTTTTTTTTTTTAAAACCACTTAATGAGAGCCGGAAGGTTGAAGCTCAGCTTTATTTAGTTGAGGACAACACCAGGGAGGGGCAGAAGCCGTTAGTAGGCCCTAACCACCATTTTTTTTTAAAAACCACTTAATGAGAGCCGGAAGGTTGAAGCTCAGCTTTATTTAGTTGAGGACAACACCAGGGAGGGGCAGAAGCCGTTAGTAGGCCCTAACCACCATTTTTTTTTAAAAAACACATAATGAGAGCCGGAAGGTTGAAGCTCAGCTTTATTTAGTTGAGGACAACACCAGGGAGGGGCAGAAGCCGTTAGTAGGCCCTAACCACCATTTTTTTTTTTTTAAAACCACATAATGAGAGCCGGAAGGTTGAAGCTCAGCTTTATTTAGTTGAGGACAACACCAGGGAGGGGCAGAAGCCGTTAGTAGGCCCTAACCACCATTTTTTTTTAAAAACCACTTAATGAGAGCCGGAAGGTTGAAGCTCAGCTTTATTTAGTTGAGGACAACACCAGGGAGGGGCAGAAGCCGTTAGTAGGCCCTAACCACCATTTTTTTTTTTTAAACCACATAATGAGAGCCGGAAGGTTGAAGCTCAGCTTTATTTAGTTGAGGACAACACCAGGGAGGGGCAGAAGCCGTTAGTAGGCCCTAACCACCAATTTTTTTTTTTTTAAAACCACTTAATGAGAGCCGGAAGGTTGAAGCTCAGCTTTATTTAGTTGAGGACAACACCAGGGAGGGGCAGAAGCCGTTAGTAGGCCCTAACCACCATTTTTTTTTAAAAACCACTTAATGAGAGCCGGAAGGTTGAAGCTCAGCTTTATTTAGTTGAGGACAACACCAGGGAGGGGCAGAAGCCGTTAGTAGGCCCTAACCACCATTTTTTTTTTTTAAACCACATAATGAGAGCCGGAAGGTTGAAGCTCAGCTTTATTTAGTTGAGGGCAACACCAGGGAGGGGCAGAAGCCGTTAGTAGGCCCTAACCAAAGTTGAAGGCCAAATGCAGTTTAATTTCTGATACTATAGGCCGAAAGCCAGAAGGTGGAAGTTCCGATTTAGACAGTGGAGGACAATTTGAATTAGGGACTGCAGACAGACTTAGTAGGCTGTCCCCTGTGGACCATGCATCCACCACATTAACCCATTGCGCCGTAATGGACACGTAATCTTCCGTGGCCATGCCTACAGGTCCATGCGTCTGTTGTCAGGTGCACCTTTGTACTCACAGATTGCCAGAGTGCATGGACAATGCGGTCTTCTACATGCTGGTGGAGGGTTGGGATGGCTTTTCTCGCAAAAGAAGTGTCGACTGGTTAGCTTGTAGCGTGGTACAGCGTAGTCCATCATGGCCTTATTAATAGTAAATAAAATATATAACTAGGCTCTATGAACTTTTAAATAGGTTCCAGGGGTACACGGGCAGCATTGGTGTGGTCAGTGGAGGAGTATTGCAAGTAGGGGCTGCAGACAGGCTATCAAAGGCCTAAAATAACAAACAGTAGGCAGTCATGGCAGTTTTACATCGGTTACATGGATACACAGGCAGGCACTCCAGGCAGCATTGTGCTCAGTGGAGGAGTATTGCAAGTAGGGGCCGCAGACAGGCTATCAAAGGCCTAAAATAACAAACAGTAGGCAGTCATGGCAGTTTTACATCGGTTACATGGATACACAGGCAGGCACTCCAGGCAGCATTGTGCTCAGTGGAGGAGTATTGCAAGTAGGGGCCGCAGACAGGCTATCAAAGGCCTAAAATAACAAACAGTAGGCAGTCATGGCAGTTTTACATCGGTTACATGGATACACAGGCAGGCACTCCAGGCAGCATTGTGGTCAGTGGAGGAGTATTGCAAGTAGGGGCCGCAGACAGGCTATCAAAGGCCTAAAATAACAAACAGTAGGCAGTCATGGCAGTTTTACATCGGTTACATGGATACACAGGCAGCTAGGTGGTGAGTGGAGGAGTATTTAAAGTAAGGACCGCAGACAGGCTATCAAAGGCCTAACATAACAAACAATAGGCTCATGGCAGTTTTACAGCGGTTACATGGATACACGGGCAGGCAGCTTGGTGGTCAGTGGAGGAGTATTTAAAGTAGGGACCGCAGACAGGCTATCAAAGGCCTAAAATAACAAACAATAGGCTCATGGCAGTTTTACAGCGGTTACATGGATACACGGGCAGGCAGCTGGTGATGAGTGGAGGAGTATTTAAAGTAGGGACCGCAGACAGGCTATCAAAGGCCTAAAATAACAAACAATAGGCTCATGGCAGTTTTACAGCGGTTACATGGATACACGGGCAGGCAGCTTGGTGGTGAGTGGAGGAGTATTTAAAGTAGGGACCGCAGACAGGCTATCAAAGGCCTAAAATAACAAACAATAGGCTCATGGCAGTTTCACAGCGGTTACATGGATACACGGGCAGGCAGCTTGGTGCTGAGTGGAGGAGTATTTAAAGTATGGACCGCAGACAGGCTTCGAAGGCCTAACACAATAAAATGGGCTGGCTGTAGGCACTTTAAAATTGGTTCCAGGGGTACACGGGCAGCAGTGGTCTGGTCAGTGGAGGCCTAGTGGAAGTATGGACCGCAGACAGGCTTCGAAGGCCTAACACAATAAAATGGGCTGACTGTAGGCACTTTAAAATTGGTTCCAGGGGTACACGGGCAGCAGTGGTCTGGTCAGTGGAGGACTAGTGGAAGTATGGACCGCAGACAGGCTTCGAAGGCCTAACACAATAAAATGGGCTGGCTGTAGGCACTTTAAAATTGGTTCCAGGGGTACACGGGCAGCAGTGGTCTGGTCAGTGGAGGCCTAGTGGAAGGAGGGAGCGCAGAAAGGCTTCAAAGGCCTAACATAACAAACAATAGGCTCATGGCAGTTTTACAGCGGTTACATGGATACACGGGCAGGCAGCTTGGTGGTGAGTGGAGGAGTATTTAAAGTAGGGACCGCAGACAGGCTATCAAAGGCCTAAAATAACAAACAATAGGCTCATGGCAGTTTCACAGCGGTTACATGGATACACGGGCAGGCAGCTTGGTGGTGGTGAGTGGAGGAGTATTTAAAGTAGGGACCGCAGACAGGCTATCAAAGGCCTAACATAACAAACAATAGGCTCATGGCAGTTTTACAGCGGTTACATGGATACACGGGCAGGCAGCTTGGTGCTGAGTGGAGGAGTATTTAAAGTATGGACCGCAGACAGGCTTCGAAGGCCTAACACAATAAAATGGGCTGGCTGTAGGCACTTTAAAATTGGTTCCAGGGGTACACGGGCAGCAGTGGTCTGGTCAGTGGAGGCCTAGTGGAAGGAGGGACCGCAGACAGGCTTCGAAGGCCTAACACAATAAAATGGGCTGGCTGTAGGCACTTTAAAATTGGTTCCAGGGGTACACGGGCAGCAGTGGTCTGGTCAGTGGAGGACTAGTGGAAGGAGGGAGCGCAGAAAGGCTTCAAAGGCCTAACATAACAAACAATAGGCTCATGGCAGTTTTACAGCGGTTACATGGATACACGGGCAGGCAGCTTGGTGGTGGTGAGTGGAGGAGTATTTAAAGTAGGGACCGCAGACAGGCTATCAAAGGCCTAACATAAAAAAACAATAGGCTCATGGCAGTTTCACAGCGGTTACATGGATACACGGGCAGGCAGCTTGGTGGTGGTGAGTGGAGGAGTATTTAAAGTAGGGACCGCAGACAGGCTATCAAAGGCCTAACATAACAAACAATAGGCTCATGGCAGTTTTACAGCGGTTACATGGATACACGGGCAGGCAGCTTGGTGCTGAGTGGAGGAGTATTTAAAGTATGGACCGCAGACAGGCTTCGAAGGCCTAACACAATAAAATGGGCTGGCTGTAGGCACTTTAAAATTGGTTCCAGGGGTACACGGGCAGCAGTGGTCTGGTCAGTGGAGGCCTAGTGGAAGTATGGACCGCAGACAGGCTTCGAAGGCCTAACACAATAAAATGGGCTGGCTGTAGGCACTTTAAAATTGGTTCCAGGGGTACACGGGCAGCAGTGGTCTGGTCAGTGGAGGACTAGTGGAAGGAGGGAGCGCAGAAAGGCTTCAAAGGCCTAAAATAACAAACAATAGGCTCATGGCAGTTTTACAGCGGTTACATGGATACACGGGCAGGCAGCTTGGTGGTCAGTGGAGGAGTAGGGACCGCAGACAGGCTATCAAAGGCCTAAAATAACAAACAATAGGCTCATGGCAGTTTTACAGCGGTTACATGGATACACGGGCAGGCAGCTTGGTGCTGAGTGGAGGAGTAGTGCAAGGAGTGTCTGTCCCAGTACTCCCAAAATATAAATAGATGTTAATGTCTCGCAAAACAACCAAAACAAAAAAAAAGATGGCATACTTAGGTACAGGGGTGGGCTCATCTGCTGTGTTTCTGACATAGTAATTTGGCAGTAACTATTTAATGGTGCCAATATAGGACACAGACACAGACTACTTTAAGTTGCATCATAGATGTCTACAAATTTGTATTGTCAGTGCCAGACATTGAATGATGTCAGCGAATAGACTAAAGATTGGTGGAGCTGTGCGACATAATTTTGCACGTAGTAGAGCCCAGTTTGAGCTGGGGTAGGGGGGAACTCTCTTGAGGCCGGCGGGACCGCCCCAGGGCCACTCATGTTACAACGGTGTGTCTGACGTTGGGTGCGCACCACCACCGCCAGAGACACTACATTGTACTATGAGGGACCCAGTAGCAATGCCGTCAACCAAAAGCGAGCACACCCACCTCTTCAGACAAACAGCAGTCTCACGGGTGCTTGCGCCAAGTCGCGATACCACGGCCCCGTGTGGGGAGTTTGGCCATTTAGGGAGGTGTAAACATGTCGTATGCTGTACAATCTGCAGCAGCAAATTAGACATTAGAAAAGTAATTCACAGGCAAGAGCTTTTCATAGGAAAGCTAGGTGTCGGCCGGGCAAGGTGGGGCAAAAGATTTTGAAATCCAGTTGTGGTTCATTTTAATGAATGTTAGATCGTCAACATTTTGGGTAGCCAGACGAGTCCTTTTTTCGGTTAATATTGACCCTGCAGCACTGAATACTCTTTCTGATAGGACACTTGCTGCCGGGCAAGCAAGCTCCTGCAATGCATATTCTGCCAATTCTGGCCAGGTGTCTAATTTGGAGGCCCAGTAATCAAATGGGAATGACGGTTGAGGGCGAACATCGATAAGGGATGAAAAATAGTTAGTAACCATACTGGACAAATGTTGTCTCCTGTCACTTTCAATTGATGCAGCAGTACCTGTCCTGTCTGCGGTCATAGCAAAATCACTCCACAACCTGGTCAGAAAACCCCTCTGTCCAACGCCACTTCTGATGTGTGCACCCCTAACACTCCTAGTCTGCTGCCCCCTGGAGCTCGTGTGAGAACGATCACGTGCGCTGTGTGCTGGGAATGCCTGAAGCAAACGGTCAACAAGAGTTGATTGTTTGGTTGCTAATATTAGTTCCAAGTTCTCATGTGGCATAATATTTTGCAATTTGCCTTTATAGCGTGGATCAAGGAGGCAGGCCAACCAGTAATCGTCATCGTTCATCATTTTCGTAATGCGTGTGTCCCTTTGTAGGATACGTAAGGCATAATCCGCCATGTGGGCCAAAGTTCCACTTGTCAAATCTCCGGTTGTGATTGGTTGAGGGGCAGTTGCAGGCAAATCTACGTCACTTGTGTCCCTCAAAAAACCAGAACCCGGCCGTGACACGCAACCAATTTCCTGTGCCCCCGTGAAAGTTTCCGCATTAAAAATATACTCATCCCCATCATCCTCCTCGTCCTCCACCTCCTCTTCGCCCGCTACCTCGTCCTGTACACTGCCCTGACCAGACAATGGCTGACTGTCATCAAGGCTTCCCTCTTCCTCTGGTGCAGACGCCTGCTCCTTTATGTGCGTCAAACTTTGCATCAGCAGACGCATTAGGGGGATGCTCATGCTTATTACGGCGTTGTCTGCACTAACCAGCCGTGTGCATTCCTCAAAACACTGAAGGACTTGACACATGTCTTGTATCTTCGACCACTGCACACCTGACAACTCCATGTCTGCCATCCTACTGCCTGCCCGTGTATCCTCCCACAAATAAATAACAGCACGCCTCTGTTCGCACAGTCTCTGAAGCATGTGCAGTGTTGAGTTCCACCTTGTTGCAACGTCTATGATTAGGCGATGCTGGGGAAGGTTCAAAGACCGCTGATAGGTCTGCATACGGCTGGCGTGTACAGGCGAACGTCGGATATGTGAGCAAAGTGCACGCACTTTGAGGAGCAGGTCGGAGAACCCAGGATAAGTTTTCAATAAGCACTGCACCACCAGGTTTAAGGTGTGAGCCAGGCAAGGAATGTGTTTCAGTTGGGAAAGGGAGATGGCAGCCATGAAATTCCTTCCGTTATCACTCACTACCTTGCCTGCCTCAAGATCTACTGTGCCCAGCCACGACTGCGTTTCTTGTTGCAAGAACTCGGACAGAACTTCCGCGGTGTGTCTGTTGTCGCCCAAACACTTCATAGCCAATACAGCCTGCTGACGCTTGGCAGTAGCTGGCCCATAATGGGACAACTGGTGTGCAACAGTGTCATCTGCCGATGGAGTGGTTGGCCGACTGCGTTCTGTGGAAGAGCTGTAGCTTCTGCAGGAGGACGAGGAGGAGGAGGAGGGGGTGCGAACGCCTACAGCCAACTGTTTCCTAGACCGTGGGCTAGGCACAACTGTCCCTAAATTGATGTCGCCTGTGGACCCTGCATCCACCACATTCACCCAGTGTGCCGTGATGGACACATAACGTCCCTGGCCATGCCTACTGGTCCATGCATCTGTAGTCAGGTGCACCTTTGTACTCACAGATTGCCTGAGTGCATGGACGATGCGCTGTTTAACATGCTGGTGCAGGGCTGGGATGGCTTTTCTGGAAAAAAAGTGTCGACTGGGTAGCTCGTATCGTGGTTCAGCGTACTCCATCAGGGCTTTGAAAGCTTCGCTTTCAACTAACCGGTAGGGCATCATCTCTAACGAGATTAGTCTAGCTATGTGGGCGTTAAAACCCTGTGTACGCGGATGCGAGGATAAGTACTTCCTTTTTCTAACCAGAGTCTCATGTAGGGTGAGCTGGACTGGAGAGCTGTAGATCGTGGAACTTTCGGGTGTGCCGGTGGACATGGCAGACTGAGAGACGGTTGGAGACGGTATTGTTTCCGCCGGTGCCCTACATGCAATATTTCCTCCTACAAAACTGGTGATTCCCTGACCCTGACTGCTTTTGGCTGGCAAAGAAACCTGCACAGATACTGCCGGTGGTGCGGAAAATGGTGGCCTTACAGTGACGGAAGGGATGTTGCGTTGCTGACTAGCTTCATTGGCCGAGGGTGCTACAACCTTGAGGGACGTTTGGTAGTTAGTCCAGGCTTGAGAATGCATGGTGGTTAAGTGTCTATGCATGCAACTAGTATTTAGACTTTTCAGATTCTGACCTCTGCTTAAGCTAGTTGAACATTTTTGACAGATGACTTTGCGCTGATCAGTTGGATGTTGTTTAAAAAAATGCCAGACTGCACTCTTCCTAGACTCTGATCCCTTTTCAGGGATTGCAGACTGAGCTTTAACCGGATGGCAACGCTGTGCTCCAACAGGTTTTGGCTTTGACACGCGTTTTGGTCCAGATACGGGCCCGGCAGATGGAACCTGTTGCGATGTTGATGCCTGCTGCGGCCCCTCCTCCACCTCCGCTTCTGAACTACTGCCGCCTGCACCCTGTTCCCCCAATGGCTGCCAATCGGGGTCAATAACTGGGTCATCTATTACCTCCTCTTCGAGCTCGTGTGCAACTTCGTCTGTGTCACTGTGTCGGTCGGTGGTATAGCGTTCGTGGCGGGGCAACATAGTCTCATCAGGGTCTGATTGTGGATCTGTACCCTGAGAGGGCAATGTGGTGGTCTGAGTCAAAGGAGCAGCATAGTACTCTGGCTGTGGCTGTGCATCAGTGCACTCCATGTCAGAATATACTTGTAATGGGCATGGCCTGTTAAATGTTTCACTTTCTAAGCCAGGGACGGTATGTGTAAAGAGCTCCATGGAGTGACCCGTTGTGTCGCCTGCTGCATCCTTCTCTCTTGTTGTAGTTTTTGCTGAGGAGGACAAGGAAGCGACTTGTCCCTGACCGTGAACATCCACAAGCGACGCGCTGCTTTTACATTTACCAGTTTCGGAAGAGGAGGCAAAAGAGCTAGAGGCTGAGTCTGCAATGTAAGCCAAAACTTGCTGTTGCTGCTCCGCCTTTAAAAGCGGTTTTCCTACTCCCAGAAAAGAGAGCGTTCGAGGCCTTGTGTAGCCTGACGACGAAACTGGCTCCACAGCTCCAGACTTAGGTGGAATATTTTTATCCCCACGACCACCTGATGCTCCACTACCACTACCATCATTACCAGCTGACAATGAACGCCCACGACGACCTCTTGCACCAGACTTCCTCATTGTTTTAAAATCTTAACCAAAGTAACTTTATTTGTTGCTATCAAACAACTTACACGGTGAGCTATAACTTCAGTATGATTTCAATATCCCTTAACAGGTTGGTGAGACCACAAGGAAAATCAGGCACAATGTTACACACTCTGTTTTCTGTGGCACAAAATCACAGAGATGACACACACGCAGGACTGTCACTCAAGCACTAATGTCAATATTAATCTCCCACCTAATTTATTTATTTTTTTTTCTCAGGGAGACTTTAGAAACCAAATAATATTAAAAAAAAAAAAAAAAAAGGCTTTCTATGGCCCACAATTAGAGAGAGAGAGGTGGCACAACCAGGAGTCAAGACTGGCGCACAAGCTGAAAGGGCAATATTACTCTCCCACTGTTTTTTATGTTTTTTTTGTTTTTTTCAGGGAGACTTTAGAAACCAAATAATATTAAAAAAACCAAAAAAAAAAAAGGCTTTCTATGGCCCACTGAATGAGAGGGAGAGAGGTGGCACACCCAGGAGTCAAGACTGGCACACAAGCTGAAAGGGCAATATTACTCTCCCACTGTTTTTTTATGTATTTTTTGTTTTTTCAGGGAGACTTTAGAAACCCAATAATATTTTTAAAAAAAAATAAATAGGCTTTCTATGGCCCACTGAATGAGAGGGAGAGAGGTGGCACACCCAGGAGTCAAGACTGGCACACAAGCTGAAAGGGCAATATTACTCTCCCACTGTTTTTTTAGGTTTTTTTTTTTTTTTCAGGGAGAATTAGAAACCAAATAATATTAAAAAAAAAAAAAATAGGCTTTCTATGGCCCACTGAATGAAAGGGAGAGAGGTGGCACACCCAGGAGTCAAGACTGGCACACAAGCTGAAAGGGCAATATTACTCTCCCACTGTTTTTTTATGTATTTTTTGTTTTTTCAGGGAGACTTTAGAAACCCAATAATATTTAAAAAAAAAAAAAAATAGGCTTTCTATGGCCCACTGAATGAGAGGGAGAGAGGTGGCACACCCAGGAGTCAAGACTGGCACACAAGCTGAAAGGGCAATATTACTCTCCCACTGTTTTTTTAGGTTTTTTTTTTTTTTCAGGGAGACTTTAGAAACCAAATAATATTAAAAAAAAAAAAAAAAAAAAAAAAATAGGCTTGCTATAGCCCACTGAATGAGAGATAGCACACACAGCAGTGGCACACAAGCCCTGACTGAGGCCAATATTTTTCTCCCACTGATTGATGTAGTGTTTTTGTGTTGAGGTAGAATTTAGAACACAAATCACGGAAAAAATAAATAGGCTTTCTATGGCCCACTGAATGAAAGGGAGAGAGGTGGCACACCCAGGAGTCAAGACTGGCACACAAGCTGAAAGGGCAATATTACTCTCCCACTGTTTTTTTATGTATTTTTTGTTTTTTCAGGGAGACTTTAGAAACCCAATAATATTTTAAAAAAAAAAAAAGGCTTTCTATGGCCCACAATTAGAGAGAGAGAGGTGGCACAACCAGGAGTCAAGACTGGCGCACAAGCTGAAAGGGCAATATTACTCTCCCACTGTTTTTTTATGTATTTTTTTTTTTTTTCAGGGAGAATTAGAAACCAAATAATATTAAAAAAAAAAAAAATAGGCTTTCTATGGCCCACTGAATGAAAGGGAGAGAGGTGGCACACCCAGGAGTCAAGACTGGCACACAAGCTGAAAGGGCAATATTACTCTCCCACTGTTTTTTTATGTATTTTTTGTTTTTTCAGGGAGACTTTAGAAACCCAATAATATTTTAAAAAAAAAATAAATAGGCTTTCTATGGCCCACTGAATGAGAGGGAGAGAGGTGGCACACCCAGGAGTCAAGACTGGCACACAAGCTGAAAGGGCAATATTACTCTCCCACTGTTTTTTTAGGTTTTTTTTTTTTTTTCAGGGAGAATTAGAAACCAAATAATATTAAAAAAAAAAAAAATAGGCTTTCTATGGCCCACTGAATGAAAGGGAGAGAGGTGGCACACCCAGGAGTCAAGACTGGCACACAAGCTGAAAGGGCAATATTACTCTCCCACTGTTTTTTTATGTATTTTTTGTTTTTTCAGGGAGACTTTAGAAACCCAATAATATTTTAAAAAAAAAATAAATAGGCTTTCTATGGCCCACTGAATGAGAGGGAGAGAGGTGGCACACCCAGGAGTCAAGACTGGCACACAAGCTGAAAGGGCAATATTACTCTCCCACTGTTTTTTTAGGTTTTTTTTTTTTTTCAGGGAGACTTTAGAAACCAAATAATATTAAAAAAAAAAAAATAGGCTTGCTATAGCCCACTGAATGAGAGATAGCACACACAGCAGTGGCACACAAGCCCTGACTGAGGCCAATATTTTTCTCCCACTGATTGATGTAGTGTTTTTGTGTTGAGGTAGAATTTAGAACACAAATCACGGAAAAAATAAATAGGCTTTCTATGGCCCACTGAATGAAAGGGAGAGAGGTGGCACACCCAGGAGTCAAGACTGGCACACAAGCTGAAAGGGCAATATTACTCTCCCACTGTTTTTTTATGTATTTTTTGTTTTTTCAGGGAGACTTTAGAAACCCAATAATATTTTAAAAAAAAAAAAAGGCTTTCTATGGCCCACAATTAGAGAGAGAGAGGTGGCACAACCAGGAGTCAAGACTGGCGCACAAGCTGAAAGGGCAATATTACTCTCCCACTGTTTTTTATGTTTTTTTTTGTTTTTTTCAGGGAGACTTTAGAAACCAAATAATATTAAAAAAACCAAAAAAAAAAAAGGCTTTCTATGGCCCACTGAATGAGAGGGAGAGAGGTGGCACACCCAGGAGTCAAGACTGGCACACAAGCTGAAAGGGCAATATTACTCTCCCACTGTTTTTTTATGTATTTTTTGTTTTTTTCAGGGAGACTTTAGAAACCCAATAATATTTAAAAAAAAAAATAAATAGGCTTTCTATGGCCCACTGAATGAGAGGGAGAGAGGTGGCACACCCAGGAGTCAAGACTGGCACACAAGCTGAAAGGGCAATATTACTCTCCCACTGTTTTTTTAGGTTTTTTTTTTTTTTCAGGGAGACTTTTGAAACCAAATAATATTAAAAAAAAAAAAAAAAAAAAAAATATAGGCTTGCTATAGCCCACTGAATGAGAGATAGCGCACACACAGCAGTGGCACACAAGCCCTGACTGAGGCCAATATTTTTCTCCCACTGATTGATGTAGTGTTTCTGTGTTGAGGTAGATTTTAGAACACAAATCACGGAAAAAATAAATAGGCTTTCTATGGCCCACTCAGTGAGAGATGGCACACACAGGGATGGCACTGTAGCAGAAATGCCAATCTTAATCTCCCCCAAAAAAAAAACAAAAAAAAAAAAAAAACTGTCCTACAATTACTATCTCCCTGCAGTAATGTAAGCCAGGTATGGCAGGCAGCAATAGGAGTGGACTGATGCACAAATTAAATAAAAAGTGTGGACAAACAAAAAAGATAGCTGTGCAGAAAGGAAGGAACAAGAGGATATGTGCTTTGAAAAAAGCAGTTGGTTTCCACAGTGGCGTACACACAGCAATACAGCTATCACGGAGCCTTCTAGGGCAGCCCAATGAGCTACAGCGCTGAGGGGAAAAAAAAAAAAAAATAGCTTCCACTGTTCCTGCACACCGAAGGTGGTGTTGGACAGTGGAAATCGCTGCAGCACAAGCGGTTTGGTGGTTAGTGGACCCTGCCTAACGCTCTCCCTGCTTCTGATGAAGCGGCAGCAACCTGTCCCTAAGCTCAGATCAGCAGCAGTAAGATGGCGGTCGGCGGGAACGCCCCTTTATAGCCCCTGTGACGCCGCAGACAGCAAGCCAATCACTGCAATGCCCTTCTCTAAGATGGTGGGGACCAGGATCTATGTCATCACGCTGCCCACACTCTGCGTTCACCTTCATTGGCTGAGAAATGGCGCTTTTCGCGTCATTGAAACGCGACTTTGGCGCGAAAGTCGCGTACCGCATGGCCGACAAGCACAGGGGTCGGATCGGGTTTCATGAGACGCCGACTTAGCCAAAAGTCGGCGACTTTTGAAAATGATCGACCCGTTTCGCTCAACCCTAGTCAGAAGTATACAAATCACATGCTTGTGCTGACATGACTGTCCACCGGCAAGGGAGAATCCTAAAAGTGTGCAGTGCATGCGTTGTGAGAATTCAGAAGCGTGCGATGTCAGGATTCAGCTCCGCAGGTTCCAGTCGTCGACACATGGAAACTTCACTCATATGCGATTTTCATACTCATGGTCCTGTGACAACGAGCTTCTCTTCTGCTTCTCTCAGTTTTTCACTGAACATTGGGAGCTTAAGGGAGAGGAGCTCGTCGGTACATGACTAAGTGTGAAAATCGCATACGTTCTGGGGGGGGCGCCAAACTCGGGAACAGCCCCGGGCGGCAAAAGCTCTAGCTACGCCCCTGCCGCCAATATATGTGGGGGCCTCTGTCTGCCTTTTGGGAAAATTTCTCTAGAGGTGAGCCAGGACTGTCTTTTCCTCTGCTAGGATTAGGTAGTTCTCCGGCTGGCGCTGGGCATCTAGGGATAAAAAAACGTAGGCATGCTACCCGGCCACTTCTAGTTGTGCGGCAGGTTTAGTTCATGGTCAGTATAGTTTCCATCTTCCAAGAGCTAGTTCTCATATATGCTGGGCTATGTTCTCTCGCCATTGAGAATCATGACAGTTTGACCGGCCAAAAAAAAAAGGGTTAAATTACTGGCTGAGAAAGGAGAGAAAAAAGAAGTCTGCTACAATTTTTTTTTTTTTTTTTTTTCCTCTAGTTCTGAGTGTGCTCTTAATTGAATCACTTGCTAGTCTGCCTATACTGCAGCCTTCCTCTCTTTCTCTCCTTCTTATCCTTGAATGGCTCTGTGTTCACCTGTTTCAAATGGATCTTCAGAGTGTAGCTACAGGTTTGAATAATCTCGCCACAAAGGTACAAAATTTGCAAGATTTTGTTGTTCATGCACCTATGTCTGAGCCTAGAATTCCTTTGCCTGAATTCTTCTCGGGGAATAGATCTCACTTTCAAAATTTTAAAAATAATTGCAAATTGTTTTTGTCCCTGAAGTCTCGCTCTGCCGGAGACCCTGCACAGCAGGTCAGGATTGTAATTTCCTTGCTCCGGGGCGACCCTCAAGACTGGGCTTTTGCATTGGCACCAGGGGATCCTGCGTTGCTCAATGTGGATGCGTTTTTTCTGGCCTTGGGGTTGCTTTATGAGGAACCTCATTTAGAGCTTCAGGCGGAAAAGGCCTTGATGTCCTTGTCTCAGGGGCAAGATGAAGCTGAAATATACTGCCAAAAATTCCGCAAATGGTCTGTGCTTACTCAGTGGAATGAGTGCGCCCTGGTGCCGATTTTCAGAGAAGGTCTCTCTGATGCCATTAAGGATGTTATGGTGGGGTTCCCTGTGCCTGCGAGTCTGAATGAGTCCATGACGATGGCTATTCAGATCGATAGGCGTCTGCGGGAGCGCAAACCTGTGCACCATTTGGCGGTGTCTACTGAGAAAACGCCAGAAAATATGCAATGTGATAGAATTCTGTCCAGAAGCGAGCGGCAGAATTTTAGACGAAAAAATGGGTTGTGCTTCTATTGTGGTGATTCAACTCATGTTATATCAGCATGCTTTAAGCGTACTAAGAAGCCTGACAAGTCTGTTTCAATTAGCACTTTACAGTCTAAGTTTATTCTATCTGTGACCCTGATTTGTTCTTTGTCATCTATTACCGCGGACGCCTATGTCGACTCTGGCGCTGCTTTGAGTCTTATGGATTGGTCCTTTGCCAAACGCTGTGGGTATGATTTGGAGCCATTGGAGGCTCCGATACCTCTGAAAGGGATTGACTCCACCCCATTGGCTAGTAATAAACCACAATACTGGACACAAGTGACTATGCGTGTTAATCCGGATCACCAGGAGGTTATTCGCTTTCTGGTGCTGTATAATCTACATGATGTTTTGGTGCTGGGATTGCCATGGCTGCAATCTCATAACCCAGTCCTCGACTGGAGAGCTATGTCTGTGTTAAGCTGGGGATGTAAAGGAACTCATGGGGACGTACCTTTGGTTTCCATTTCATCATCTATTCCCTCTGAGATTCCTGAATTCTTGTCTGACTTTCGTGACGTTTTTGAAGAACCCAAGGTTGGTTCACTACCTCCGCACCGGGAGTGCGATTGTGCCATAGACTTGATCCCGGGTAGTAAGTACCCTAAGGGTCGTTTATTTAATCTGTCTGTGCCTGAACACGCGGCTATGCGAGAATATATAAAGGAGTCCTTGGAAAAGGGACATATTCGTCCTTCGTCATCTCCCTTAGGAGCCGGTTTTTTCTTTGTGTCTAAGAAAGACGGCTCTTTGAGGCCGTGTATTGATTATCGACTTTTGAATAAAATCACGGTTAAATATCAATATCCGTTACCACTGCTTACTGATTTGTTTGCTCGTATAAAGGGGGCCAAGTGGTTCTCTAAGATTGATCTCCGTGGGGCGTATAATTTGGTGCGAATCAAGCAGGGGGATGAATGGAAAACCGCATTTAATACGCCCGAGGGCCATTTTGAGTATTTGGTGATGCCTTTTGGTCTTTCAAATGCCCCTTCAGTCTTCCAGTCCTTTATGCATGACATTTTCCGCGATTATTTGGACAAATTTATGATTGTGTATCTGGATGATATTCTGATTTTTTCGGATGACTGGGACTCTCATGTCCAGCAGGTCAGGAGGGTTTTTCAGGTTTTGCGGTCTAATTCCTTGTGTGTGAAGGGTTCTAAGTGTGTTTTTGGGGTTCAAAAGATTTCCTTCTTGGGATACATTTTTTCCCCCTCTTCCATCGAGATGGATCCTGTCAAGGTTCAGGCTATTGGTGATTGGACGCAACCCTCTTCTCTTAAGAGTCTTCAGAAATTTTTGGGCTTTGCTAACTTTTATCGTCGATTTATTGCTGGTTTTTCTGATGTTGTAAAACCATTGACTGATTTGACTAAGAAGGGTGCTGATGTTGCTGATTGGTCCCCTGCTGCTGTGGAGGCCTTTCGGGAGCTCAAGCGCCGCTTTTCTTCCGCCCCAGTGTTGCGTCAGCCTGATGTTGCTCTTCCTTTTCAGGTTGAGGTCGACGCTTCTGAAATCGGAGCTGGGGCGGTGTTGTCGCAGAGAAGTTCCGACTGCTCCGTGATGAGACCTTGTGCTTTTTTTTCCCGTAAATTTTCGCCCGCCGAGCGGAATTATGATATTGGGAATCGGGAGCTTTTGGCCATGAAGTGGGCTTTTGAGGAGTGGCGTCACTGGCTTGAGGGGGCCAGACATCAGGTGGTGGTATTGACTGACCACAAAAATTTAATTTACCTTGAGTCTGCCAGGCGCCTGAATCCTAGATAGGCGCGCTGGTCGTTGTTTTTCTCTCGGTTTAATTTTGTGGTGTCTTACCTACCGGGTTCTAAGAATGTTAAGGCGGATGCCCTTTCTAGGAGTTTTGAGCCTGACTCCCCTGGTAATTCTGAGCCCACAGGTATCCTTAAAGATGGAGTGATATTGTCTGCCGTTTCTCCAGACCTGCGGCGGGCCTTGCAGGAGTTTCAGGCGGATAGACCTGATCGTTGCCCACCTGGTAGACTGTTTGTTCCTGATGATTGGACCAGTAGAGTCATCTCTGAGGTTCATTCTTCTGCGTTGGCAGGTCATCCTGGAATCTTTGGTACCAGGGATTTGGTGGCAAGGTCCTTCTGGTGGCCTTCCCTGTCACGAGATGTGCGAGGCTTTGTGCAGTCTTGTGACGTTTGTGCTCGGGCCAAGCCTTATTGTTCTCGGGCTAGTGGATTGTTGTTACCCTTGCCTATCCCGAAGAGGCCTTGGACGCACATCTCGATGGATTTTATTTCGGATCTGCCTGTTTCTCATAAGATGTCTGTCATCTGGGTGGTGTGTGACCGTTTCTCTAAGATGGTCCATCTGGTTCCCTTGCCTAAGTTGCCTTCTTCTTCCGAGTTGGTTCCTCTGTTTTTTCAAAATGTTGTTCGTTTGCATGGTATTCCGGAGAATATCGTTTCTGACAGAGGGACCCAATTCGTGTCTAGATTTTGGCGGGCATTCTGTGCTAGGATGGGCATAGATTTGTCTTTTTCGTCTGCTTTCCATCCTCAGACTAATGGCCAGACCGAGCGGACTAATCAGACCTTGGAGACATATTTGAGGTGTTTTGTGTCTGCGGATCAGGATGATTGGGTTGCTTTTTTGCCTTTGGCGGAGTTCGCCCTCAATAATCGGGCCAGCTCTGCCACCTTGGTGTCCCCGTTTTTCTGTAATTCGGGGTTTCATCCTCGATTTTCCTCCGGTCAAGTGGAATCTTCGGATTGTCCTGGAGTGGATGCTGTGGTGGAGAGGTTGCATCAGATTTGGGGGCAGGTGATGGACAATTTGAAGTTGTCCCAGGAGAAGACTCAGCTTTTTGCCAACCGCCGTCGTCGTGTTGGTCCTCGGCTTTGTGTTGGGGACTTGGTGTGGTTGTCTTCTCGTTTTGTCCCTATGAGGGTTTCTTCTCCTAAGTTTAAGCCTCGGTTCATCGGCCCGTACAAGATATTGGAGATTCTTAACCCTGTGTCCTTCCGTTTGGACCTCCCTGCATCCTTTTCGATTCATAATGTTTTTCATCGGTCATTGTTGCGCAGGTATGAGGTACCGGCTGTGCCTTCCGTTGAGCCTCCTGCTCCGGTGTTGGTTGAGGGTGAGTTGGAGTACGTTGTGGAAAAGATCTTGGACTCTCGTGTTTCCAGACGGAAACTCCAGTATCTGGTCAAATGGAAGGGATACGGTCAGGAGGATAATTCTTGGGTCACTGCCTCTGATGTTCATGCCTCCGATCTTGTCCGTGCCTTTCATAGGGCTCATCCTGATCGCCCTGGTGGTTCTGGTGAGGGTTCGGTGCCCCCTCCTTGAGGGGGGGGTACTGTTGTGAAATTGGATTCTGGGCTCCCCCGGTGGCCACTTGTGGAATTGTACTTGTGTGCATCATCCCCTCTGTTCACCTGCTCCTATCAGGATGTGGGAGTCGCTATATAACCTTGCTCCTCTGTCAGTTTCATGCCGGTCAACAATGTAATCAGAAGCCTTTCTGTGCATGTTCCTGCTACTAGACAACTCCCAGCTAAGTTGGACTTTTGTCCTTGTGTGTTTTTGCATTTTGTTCCTGTTCACAGCTGCTGTTTCGTTACTGTGTCTGGAAAGCTCTTGTGAGCGGAAATTGCCACTCTGGTGTTATGAGTTAATGCTAGAGTCTTAAAGTAATTTCTGGATGGTGTTTTGATAGGGTTTTCTGCTGACCATGAAAGTGCCCTTTCTGTCTTCTTGCTATCTAGTAAGCGGACCTCGATTTTTGCTAAACCTATTTTCATACTACGTTTGTCATTTCATCTAAAATCACCGCCAATATATGTGGGGGCCTCTGTCTGCCTTTTGGGAAAATTTCTCTAGAGGTGAGCCAGGACTGTCTTTTCCTCTGCTAGGATTAGGTAGTTCTCCGGCTGGCGCTGGGCATCTAGGGATAAAAAAACGTAGGCATGCTACCCGGCCACTTCTAGTTGTGCGGCAGGTTTAGTTCATGGTCAGTATAGTTTCCATCTTCCAAGAGCTAGTTCTCATATATGCTGGGCTATGTTCTCTCGCCATTGAGAATCATGACAGTTTGACCGGCCAAAAAAAAAAGGGTTAAATTACTGGCTGAGAAAGGAGAGAAAAAAGAAGTCTGCTACAATTTTTTTTTTTTTTTTTTTTCCTCTAGTTCTGAGTGTGCTCTTAATTGAATCACTTGCTAGTCTGCCTATACTGCAGCCTTCCTCTCTTTCTCTCCTTCTTATCCTTGAATGGCTCTGTGTTCACCTGTTTCAAATGGATCTTCAGAGTGTAGCTACAGGTTTGAATAATCTCGCCACAAAGGTACAAAATTTGCAAGATTTTGTTGTTCATGCACCTATGTCTGAGCCTAGAATTCCTTTGCCTGAATTCTTCTCGGGGAATAGATCTCACTTTCAAAATTTTAAAAATAATTGCAAATTGTTTTTGTCCCTGAAGTCTCGCTCTGCCGGAGACCCTGCACAGCAGGTCAGGATTGTAATTTCCTTGCTCCGGGGCGACCCTCAAGACTGGGCTTTTGCATTGGCACCAGGGGATCCTGCGTTGCTCAATGTGGATGCGTTTTTTCTGGCCTTGGGGTTGCTTTATGAGGAACCTCATTTAGAGCTTCAGGCGGAAAAGGCCTTGATGTCCTTGTCTCAGGGGCAAGATGAAGCTGAAATATACTGCCAAAAATTCCGCAAATGGTCTGTGCTTACTCAGTGGAATGAGTGCGCCCTGGCGGCGATTTTCAGAGAAGGTCTCTCTGATGCCATTAAGGATGTTATGGTGGGGTTCCCTGTGCCTGCGAGTCTGAATGAGTCCATGACGATGGCTATTCAGATCGATAGGCGTCTGCGGGAGCGCAAACCTGTGCACCATTTGGCGGTGTCTACTGAGAAAACACCAGAAAATATGCAATGTGATAGAATTCTGTCCAGAAGCGAGCGGCAGAATTTTAGACGAAAAAATGGGTTGTGCTTCTATTGTGGTGATTCAACTCATGTTATATCAGCATGCTTTAAGCGTACTAAGAAGCCTGACAAGTCTGTTTCAATTAGCACTTTACAGTCTAAGTTTATTCTATCTGTGACCCTGATTTGTTCTTTGTCATCTATTACCGCGGACGCCTATGTCGACTCTGGCGCTGCTTTGAGTCTTATGGATTGGTCCTTTGCCAAACGCTGTGGGTATGATTTGGAGCCATTGGAGGCTCCGATACCTCTGAAAGGGATTGACTCCACCCCATTGGCTAGTAATAAACCACAATACTGGACACAAGTGACTATGCGTGTTAATCCGGATCACCAGGAGGTTATTCGCTTTCTGGTGCTGTATAATCTACATGATGTTTTGGTGCTGGGATTGCCATGGCTGCAATCTCATAACCCAGTCCTCGACTGGAGAGCTATGTCTGTGTTAAGCTGGGGATGTAAAGGAACTCATGGGGACGTACCTTTGGTTTCCATTTCATCATCTATTCCCTCTGAGATTCCTGAATTCTTGTCTGACTTTCGTGACGTTTTTGAAGAACCCAAGGTTGGTTCACTACCTCCGCACCGGGAGTGCGATTGTGCCATAGACTTGATCCCGGGTAGTAAATACCCTAAGGGTCGTTTATTTAATCTGTCTGTGCCTGAACACACGGCTATGCGAGAATATATAAAGGAGTCCTTGGAAAAGGGACATATTCGTCCTTCGTCATCTCCCTTAGGAGCCGGTTTTTTCTTTGTGTCTAAGAAAGACGGCTCTTTGAGGCCGTGTATTGATTATCGACTTTTGAATAAAATCACGGTTAAATATCAATATCCGTTACCACTGCTTACTGATTTGTTTGCTCGTATAAAGGGGGCCAAGTGGTTCTCTAAGATTGATCTCCGTGGGGCGTATAATTTGGTGCGAATCAAGCAGGGGGATGAATGGAAAACCGCATTTAATACGCCCGAGGGCCATTTTGAGTATTTGGTGATGCCTTTTGGTCTTTCAAATGCCCCTTCAGTCTTCCAGTCCTTTATGCATGACATTTTCCGCGATTATTTGGACAAATTTATGATTGTGTATCTGGATGATATTCTGATTTTTTCGGATGACTGGGACTCTCATGTCCAGCAGGTCAGGAGGGTTTTTCAGGTTTTGCGGTCTAATTCCTTGTGTGTGAAGGGTTCTAAGTGTGTTTTTGGGGTTCAAAAGATTTCCTTCTTGGGATACATTTTTTCCCCCTCTTCCATCGAGATGGATCCTGTCAAGGTTCAGGCTATTGGTGATTGGACGCAACCCTCTTCTCTTAAGAGTCTTCAGAAATTTTTGGGCTTTGCTAACTTTTATCGTCGATTTATTGCTGGTTTTTCTGATGTTGTAAAACCATTGACTGATTTGACTAAGAAGGGTGCTGATGTTGCTGATTGGTCCCCTGCTGCTGTGGAGGCCTTTCGGGAGCTCAAGCGCCGCTTTTCTTCCGCCCCAGTGTTGCGTCAGCCTGATGTTGCTCTTCCTTTTCAGGTTGAGGTCGACGCTTCTGAAATCGGAGCTGGGGCGGTGTTGTCGCAGAGAAGTTCCGACTGCTCCGTGATGAGACCTTGTGCTTTTTTTTCCCGTAAATTTTCGCCCGCCGAGCGGAATTATGATATTGGGAATTGGGAGCTTTTGGCCATGAAGTGGGCTTTTGAGGAGTGGCGTCACTGGCTTGAGGGGGCCAGACATCAGGTGGTGGTATTGACTGACCACAAAAATTTAATTTACCTTGAGTCTGCCAGGCGCCTGAATCCTAGACAGGCGCGCTGGTCGTTGTTTTTCTCTCGGTTTAATTTTGTGGTGTCTTACCTACCGGGTTCTAAGAATGTTAAGGCGGATGCCCTTTCTAGGAGTTTTGAGCCTGACTCCCCTGGTAATTCTGAGCCCACAGGTATCCTTAAAGATGGAGTGATATTGTCTGCCGTTTCTCCAGACCTGCGGCGGGCCTTGCAGGAGTTTCAGGCGGATAGACCTGATCGTTGCCCACCTGGTAGACTGTTTGTTCCTGATGATTGGACCAGTAGAGTCATCTCTGAGGTTCATTCTTCTGCGTTGGCAGGTCATCCTGGAATCTTTGGTACCAGGGATTTGGTGGCAAGGTCCTTCTGGTGGCCTTCCCTGTCACGAGATGTGCGAGGCTTTGTGCAGTCTTGTGACGTTTGTGCTCGGGCCAAGCCTTGTTGTTCTCGGGCTAGTGGATTGTTGTTACCCTTGCCTATCCCGAAGAGGCCTTGGACGCACATCTCGATGGATTTTATTTCGGATCTGCCTGTTTCTCATAAGATGTCTGTCATCTGGGTGGTGTGTGACCGTTTCTCTAAGATGGTCCATCTGGTTCCCTTGCCTAAGTTGCCTTCTTCTTCCGAGTTGGTTCCTCTGTTTTTTCAAAATGTTGTTCGTTTGCATGGTATTCCGGAGAATATCGTTTCTGATAGAGGGACCCAATTCGTGTCTAGATTTTGGCGGGCATTCTGTGCTAGGATGGGCATAGATTTGTCTTTTTCGTCTGCTTTCCATCCTCAGACTAATGGCCAGACCGAGCGGACTAATCAGACCTTGGAGACATATTTGAGGTGTTTTGTGTCTGCGGATCAGGATGATTGGGTTGCTTTTTTGCCTTTGGCGGAGTTCGCCCTCAATAATCGGGCCAGCTCTGCCACCTTGGTGTCCCCGTTTTTCTGTAATTCGGGGTTTCATCCTCGATTTTCCTCCGGTCAAGTGGAATCTTCGGATTGTCCTGGAGTGGATGCTGTGGTGGAGAGGTTGCATCAGATTTGGGGGCAGGTGGTGGACAATTTGAAGTTGTCCCAGGAGAAGACTCAGCTTTTTGCCAACCGCCGTCGTCGTGTTGGTCCTCGGCTTTGTGTTGGGGACTTGGTGTGGTTGTCTTCTCGTTTTGTCCCTATGAGGGTTTCTTCTCCTAAGTTTAAGCCTCGGTTCATCGGCCCGTACAAGATATTGGAGATTCTTAACCCTGTGTCCTTCCGTTTGGACCTCCCTGCATCCTTTTCGATTCATAATGTTTTTCATCGGTCATTGTTGCGCAGGTATGAGGTACCGGCTGTGCCTTCCGTTGAGCCTCCTGCTCCGGTGTTGGTTGAGGGTGAGTTGGAGTACGTTGTGGAAAAGATCTTGGACTCTCGTGTTTCCAGACGGAAACTCCAGTATCTGGTCAAATGGAAGGGATACGGTCAGGAGGATAATTCTTGGGTCACTGCCTCTGATGTTCATGCCTCCGATCTTGTCCGTGCCTTTCATAGGGCTCATCCTGATCGCCCTGGTGGTTCTGGTGAGGGTTCGGTGCCCCCTCCTTGAGGGGGGGGGTACTGTTGTGAAATTGGATTCTGGGCTCCCCCGGTGGCCACTTGTGGAATTGTACTTGTGTGCATCATCCCCTCTGTTCACCTGCTCCTATCAGGATGTGGGAGTCGCTATATAACCTTGCTCCTCTGTCAGTTTCATGCCGGTCAACAATGTAATCAGAAGCCTTTCTGTGCATGTTCCTGCTACTAGACAACTCCCAGCTAAGTTGGACTTTTGTCCTTGTGTGTTTTTGCATTTTGTTCCTGTTCACAGCTGCTGTTTCGTTACTGTGTCTGGAAAGCTCTTGTGAGCGGAAATTGCCACTCTGGTGTTATGAGTTAATGCTAGAGTCTTAAAGTAATTTCTGGATGGTGTTTTGATAGGGTTTTCTGCTGACCATGAAAGTGCCCTTTCTGTCTTCTTGCTGTCTAGTAAGCGGACCTCGATTTTTGCTAAACCTACTTTCATACTACGTTTGTCATTTCATCTAAAATCACCGCCAATATATGTGGGGGCCTCTGTCTGCCTTTTGGGAAAATTTCTCTAGAGGTGAGCCAGGACTGTCTTTTCCTCTGCTAGGATTAGGTAGTTCTCCGGCTGGCGCTGGGCATCTAGGGATAAAAAAACGTAGGCATGCTACCCGGCCACTTCTAGTTGTGCGGCAGGTTTAGTTCATGGTCAGTATAGTTTCCATCTTCCAAGAGCTAGTTCTCATATATGCTGGGCTATGTTCTCTCGCCATTGAGAATCATGACAGTACACCATGCTAGTAACGGGTTGGACCCCCTTTTGCCTTCAGAACTGCCTCAATTCTTCGTGGCATAGATTCAACAAGGTGCTGGAAGCATTCCTCAGAGATTTTGGTCCATATTGACATGATGGCATCACACAGTTGCCGCAGATTTGTCGGCTGCACATCCCAAAGATGCTCCATACAAGGCAGGATGGATCCATGCTTTCATGTTGTTTACGCCAAATTCTGACCCTACCATCCGAATGTCGCAGCAGAAATCGAGACTCATCAGACCAAGCAACGTTTTTCCAATCTTCTACTGTCCAATTTCGATGAGCTTGTACAAATTGTAGCCTCAGTTTCCTGTTCTTAGCTGAAAGGAGTGGTACCCGGTGTGGTCTTCTGCTGCTGTAGCCCATCTGTCTCAAAGTTCGACGCACTGTGCGTTCAGAGATGCTCTTAGGCCTACCTTGGTTGTAACGGGTGGCGATTTGAGTCACTGTTGCCTTTCTATCAGCTCGAACCAGTCTGCCCATTCTCCTCTGACCTCTGGCATCAACAAGGCATTTCCGCCCACAGAACTGCCGCTCACTGGATTTTTTTTCTTTTTCGGACCATTCTCTGTAAACCCTAGAGATGGTTGTGCGTGAAAATCCCAGTAGATCATCAGTTTCTGAAATACTCAGACCAGCCCTTCTGGCACCAACAACCATGCCACGTTCAAAGGCACTCAAATCACCTTTCTTCCCCATACTAATGCTCGGTTTGAACTGCAGGAGATTGTCTTGACCATGTCTACATGCCTAAATGCACTGAGTTGCCGCCATGTGATTGGCTGATTAGAAATTAAGTGTTAACAAGAAGTTGGACAGGTGTACCTAATAAAGTGGCCGGTGAGTGTATATACTCGGTGCGTTCCGCCAACCCTAACACTACCCATCCAGATACCTGCTCAGTAAGGGTGCCCACACATGAAATAATTGGTCTTCCTGGGTTTCCAGATTTGTGGATTTTGGGAAGCATGTAGAATATCCCTGTTCTTGGACTTTATGGTATGAGGTCATCAGCCACTGAGGACTCTCAATTCTAAATATTTTTCTATCTACTGGCTAACACGGTACCAAGATAATTATCTTTCCTGTATCAAAATGGAGGATATCAGAATGTACCGCATCTTTATGGAACTAAAACCACTTCTGAAGAAACGTGCACAAATGGACAGCGACATTTTTTCCCATCTAAATGCAAAAAGGAGAATCTAATTCCCAAAGGACTCTGGATTACAAACCCAATTCTTCATACCTACAATACCCATTATGCACAAAACCTTTGTCACAGGACTTCTGAGAGATTAAGGAATCACCTTTTGCATGTCTGCTACAGTATAATGAGTAAAGTCCAAGGGCAATTTGAAACTCTGAGGAAAACACTTACCGAAGACACAGAGCAAAAATTACAAAAATACTACAATAAACTACGGGCCCTTCTGATTCATAACAAGGAAAAGAAACTACACAGATTGTGCCTCAATTCAGGACTTTACACAAACAGATACAAAGCAAAAACCTGACAACTTGGAAAACCACTCCATTCCAGGCACAAAAGCATCTAATTGTGTCATTAATCTCTCAGATTATAAACCCAACAAAGTGGAGCTGGCCGTGCTTTCCAGAGGACTCACATTTTGTCCTACTAAGGCCCTGGATAAAACTGATAAAACTGAACTCTGCAGTGATATGGAACATTTTTTCAGGAGACTGCGCCTGAGGGAATATTCCCTCATTTGGATAAATATATAGACTCATTCAGACATTTGATAAAATCCACCATCATAGATACTAACAGGAGACAAGCATCCAACATCAGAGCCCAGGAGAGAAAGGCCATACAGTCTCTGAAAACCAACAAAGAAATCATCATTAAACCTGCTGACAAGGGAGGTGCAATAGTCATGATGAACACATCAGACTATATGAAGGAAGCAAATAGACAACTTATGGACACACGCTATTACAAAAAATTGGAGTCGGATCCTACACAGGACTATTACAAGGAACTAAACAAGTTGGTATCTTGTCGGCCTGACAAATCCACAAGAGCCGATGACCTGATACCAGAAAGTCCAAGAACAGGGATATTCTACATGCTTCCCAAAATCCACAAATCTGGAAACCCAGGGAGACCAATTATTTCATGTGTGGGCACCCTTACTGAGCAGGTATCTGGATGGGTAGTGTTAGGGTTGGCGGAACGCACCGAGTATATATATATATGTATTATTAGGTGCGTTCGCAACCCGGGGTCCACCATGCAGGAGAGAAACCTGCTGCTGGCAAATGGCAGCGCTATATGGCGGTATAAGCGAACTCTGTTAACTCCACAGAGTCGCTAGAAACAAGATGCTGTGCCCTGTTAACCTCACAGAAATACACAGCTACCAGCCAGAGCAAACTGTGGTCATGCAGTCAGAGAAAACAGACAAACAACTCCTCACCGGAGGTGCCGGTATTCTAGCAGCTTATTTCAGCCAAGGCCCTGAATACACTCATACAAACTCCTCACGGGAGTAAGGTGCTAGGGGCTTATTTCAGCCAAACTCTAACCACATCCAAACATGACCACTCTGGCACTGAGCTCATAGATATTAGTTTGATACTAGCCGCACGGCCATGCGAACCTTTTATAGCTGCAGCAACTTCAGGACCTTCCTAGAGGACCAATGGGAGCTGCTACAGTACCTGAGCAACTTCAGGACCATCCTAGAGGACCAATGGGAGCTGCTGCAGTATCTGAGCATGTGACCCCCGACCTCCAATGAGAGGTCTTACCCTGGGCATGCTCAGAAGGGGAAAAGCAAGACTTAGTCCCAGAGATGTCTGCTCGCCGCTGACCAGTACTGGCTACAAAGGCAGAGCCTGGAAGAACAGCAGCAACCAGTTGCCCCGTATCAGCCTGAGTCAGACGCTGGGACCGACATCTCCGCTGAGCAGGCTCCACTGCGGCTGGAAAAGAATGGGAGAACGCAGCGGAGGTGGTTCGAGATTCCCCCTGTGCAGAGGCGGGAACTCGACACCTAACAGGTAGAGGGTATTCTTAAACCCCTGGTAAAGGATACACCCAGCTTCATTCAGGATACAACTGACCTATTGAGTAAACTATCAGCAGTAGGCCCTCTACCAGAAGGAACCATCCTGGCCACCATGGATGTGGAATCTTTGTACTCCAATATCCCACACCAGGTGTCACGGGGGTACTGGGTAGACTAAGGCTGGTTACCCGGGCCCCTGCAATATCCCTCAGACTAGGGAAAACCCTGTCTGTCCCTCTCCCAGAATTTACACTAATCGTGTGCTTGTCTGGGCCACCAGGCCTGACCCTGACTCCTGTTTCAGCCCTATGCTGAAACCTCCACCCGCCACCCAGTGATTAGACCACACACCAACCTCAACAGAAAGCACAGACAGGGAAAACTAAAAATGCACCACACCGCAGACACACAGGAAAACACTATAACGTGCACAGGGCAAAACAAATACAAATATAGGAAGGAGAAATATGACAAAGGATAATACACCACCAGATACGATATTTCTACTTCAAGATCACCACTCCAGACCGGAATCACTAGGCACGAGGCACAAGCTATAATCGGCGACGCCCAAAGTCCAGCAGAACTATTTAAAGGCAGTGGGCGTGACCCAGCCTCCAACCCGAGTACCAGCTAAATTAACCCCGGACAACCTAGATAAAATCTAGTAGGTGCCACTGAGCGTATAGTGGACGAATGCGGAATTACCGCTGTCTGTCGGATACCCTAGTGTGAATAGCGTCCGACATAACAGTACCCCGCCTTCTACGAGGGACCCCAGGGCCCTCACGACTTATAGGACCCGGCTTGTCCGGATGACGGCGGTGAAACATACTGACCAGCCGGTCCGCATGAATGTCCGAGGCTGGTACGTACCCAAGACCTCTCCTCCGGCCCATAACCACGACAGTGTACCAGGTACTGTAATGTGCGGCGCACTACATGAGAGTCAACCACCTTGGAGACTTCAAATTCCAAATTGCCATCCACCAAAACTGGAGATGCCATCGGTGTCGCGTCCACGGAGCCCACCACCTTTTGTAATAACGATCTGTGGAACACGTTGTGTATCTTATAAACCGTAGGAAGCTCCAATCGGTAGGCTACCGGGTTAATGATGGCGGCGACCCTAAATGGACCAATAAACCTTGGACCTAATTTCAGGGATGGTATTTTGAGTTTTATGTTTTTTGTGGACAACCACACCCAGTCACCCACACTCAGGTCCGGACCTGGCACCCGTCTACTGTCAGCCACACGTTTGTACCTAGCACCCACACTCAGCAAGCACTGTTTCACTCTCCTCCAGACAGATGACAGTTGTGCTCCTAACTGGTCCTCCTCCGGGATGCCAGCAGAGCCCCCCTGACGCAGAGTACAAAATTGAGGATGATGCCCGTAAACAAAAAAGAACGGGGACTCCCCAGACGATTCCTGGCAGTGATTATTTATGGCAAACTCCACCAAAGGAAGGAACGTCGACCACTCCTCCGGATTGTCAGAAACAAAGCAGCGTAAATACTGCTCCAAATTCTGGTTCATACGCTCGGTCTGACCATTTGACTGAGGATGAAACGCTGAAGAATGCGATAACTTGATCCCCAGCCGTGAGCAAAATGCTTTCCAAAATTTAGCCACAAACTGAGTACCTCTATCAGACACGATATCAGACGGAACCCCGTGAAGTCTGACCACCTCCTGCACAAATACCTGAGCCAGAGTCTTCGCGTTAGGCAATGAAGGCAAGGACACAAAGTGCGACATCTTTGAGAACCGATCAACAACCACCAAGATGACCGTGTTGCCAGCTGAGGAGGGCAGGTCTGTAATAAAATCCATGGAGATCTCCGTCCATGGCCTACTTGGTACCCCTAGAGGATGTAATGTGCCAGCAGGACGGGAGCGAGGGGTCTTAGCCCTAGCACACGTGGTACATGCTGATATGTACGAGACCACGTCCTGTCGGATTTTGGGCCACCAAAACCGATGCGACACCAACTCCAAGGTACCCCTAACCCCTGGATGGCCAGCCAGAACAGTATCATGATGCTCACCCAACACCTTTAGGCGAAGATGGAGAGGTACAAACGATTTGTTAATGGGAAGCTCTGGTGGTACCTCCTCCTGAGCCTCGGCAATCTCAGCCTCAACCTCTGTCGTGAGAGCCGAGACCACTACACCGTTTTGGAGGATAGGTACCGGATCTTCCTGAGGTTCTCCCCCGGAAAACACCTGGATAAAGCATCTGCCTTAGTGCTCTTAGACCCCGGTCGGTAAGTAACAAAAAAGTTGAATCGCGTGAAAAACAACGCCCAGCGAGCCTGCCTGGGGGACAGACGCTTGGCTGACTCTAAATAAAGCAGATTTTTATGGTCGATGATAACTGTAACCTCCAAGAAGTGTCGCCATTCCTCAAAAGCCAACTTGATAGCCAACAACCCCCTGTTGCCGATATCGTAGTTACGTTCGGTGGGCGACAGCTTCTTGGAAAAGTAGGCGCATGGACGCAACTCGCCCAAGGATGAGCCTTGTGACAGCACCACCCTCACTCCATCCTCAGACACATCGACTTCCACGGTAAATGGTTTTGATACGTCCAGTTGCACCAGAATGGGGGCCGAAGCAAAACTGTTCTTCAGAAATTCGAATGCGCGCACAGCAGCCTCAGACCCTTTTTCGTCATGTCAGTAAGCGGTTTAGCAATGGTAGAAAAATCTTTGATAAACTTTCTATAATAGTTAGAAAACCCAAGGAACCGCTGAAGCGCTTTTAGGTTATCAGGCTGTTCCCAATGCAGCACCGCTTGCACCTTAGCGGCGTCCATTTTAAACCCTGAAGCAGACACAATATAACCCAAGAAAGGCAACTCCTGAACCGAAAATACACATTTCTCAAGTTTTGCATAGAGCTTATTTTCTCTGAGTAGCTGTAACACCTGCCTCACATGCTCTAAATGAGTATCACGGTCGCATGAATAAATGAGAATGTCATCTAGGTACACAATAACGAATTTCCCCAGGACATGCGGGAACACATCATTAATGAAATGTTGAAATACTGCAGGCACGTTTTGTCAACCCAAATGGCATCACCAAATTTTCAAAATGACCCTCAGGAGTATTAAAAGCCATCTTCCACTCATCACCTTGACGGACTCTTATGAGGTTGTACGCCCCCCTGAGGTCAAGCTTGGAGAACCACTTAGCACCAGCCACCTGGTTGAACAAGTCAGCTATCAGTGGCATAGGGAATGGATCACGAACCGTAATCTGGTTTAACTCCCTGAAATCCACACACGGGCGTAGTCCGCCATCTTTCTTCTTAACGAAGAAGAACCCGGCTGCCACAGGCGAGGACGAAGGCCTGTTGTGCCCTTTGCTCAAACTGTCAGCAATGTAGTCTTTTAAAGCTTGCCTCTCAGGACCAGAGATGTTAAACATCCTTGCTTTCGGCAATTTGGCCCCTGGTTTAAACCTAACAGTACAGTCATAGGGGCGATGTGGTGGCAATTCTGAGCAACCCTTCTCTGAGAACACATCCGCGAAATCCAGCAGTGACTCAGGAATGCTAGAAGTCACAGCGGACACACATGTGGCCAGGCAATTCTCCTGGCAGAATCTGCTCCACTGGATTATGTCCTGAGTTTTCCAGTCAATCACCGGGTTGTGCATAGATAACCATGGAAAACCCAAAACCATTTGTGCAGGAAGATTACTGAGTACCCTACATGTAACCTGCTCGAAATGTAGGACCCCAATATGGAGTTTCACCTCAGCCACAAACTCAGTAATCTCCCCCTGTGGGAGAGGAGCAGAATTGATGGTGACCACCCGGATAGGATGAGGCAGTTTTTCGACCGTGAACCCGGCCGTGCGCGCAAACTCCTCATCAATGAGATTAGTGGCCGAACTACTATCCACAAAAACAGTAATTGGCAGCTCTCTGCCAGCGAGCATAACTTTGGCAGGAAGCATACATTGAGAGACCACAATGGAAGATATGCATAAGCACAGATTAGCCTCTTCCACACCCTCTGAGCTTAGTAGTTTTCCGCCGTTGCACTTTTCTGAGATAACAGAAGACAAGCATTTACATAATGCCCATTTTTACCACAGCAAAAACAGGCTCCCTGCTTCCTGAGCGAGGCGGCTCGATGATGTGACACCCCTGCGATTTGCATAGGCTCCATGGGCTCACCGGCAGCAATGTCACGTGTACCTACGCCCTCCCCCATAGGCGGCGTCTCTTGCACCCCCTGACGCAAACGGCGATCAATGCGGACAACAAGACTCATAGCAGACTCTAGAGAAGCGGGAGTCTCATACATCAGGAGGGCTTGTTTAACCCTTCTCGAAACCCCATGAACAAACTGACTCCACAATGCGGGGTTATTCCATTGTGTGTCCACCGCCCAGCGGCGAAATTCAGAACTGTAATCCTCCGCCATTTGCTCCCCTTGGCGGAGAGCGCGAATTTTAGATTCTGCTAGAGCCATTCTGTCAGGATCATCTGTTATGATCCCAGTGGTAGAGGATCTCTGATATTCCAGCAAGATAGCAAAAACATAAATACTGCTCTAGGGAGGTGGGAACTGGGCTAACCGCATACCTGATCCTAACACACACAACTAGAAGCAGCCGGTGAACGTGCCTATGTTGGTTCTAGACGTCTCGAGCCAGCCGGAGAACTGACTACCCCTAGAGGGAAAATAAGACCTCACTTGCCTCCAGAGAAATTGAACCCCAAAGATATAGAAAGCCCCCAACAAATAATAACGGTGAGGCAAGAGGAAAACACAAACGTAGAGATGAACTAGATTCAGCAAAGTGAGGCCCACTAGTCTAGATAGACAGAAAATAGATAGTGGACTATGTGGTCAGCAGAAAACCCTACAAAAACATCCATGCTGAACATTCAAGAACCCCCACACCGACTGATGGTGCGGAGGGAGAATATCAGCCCCCTAGAGCTTCCAGCGAGCCAGAAAATCAAATATTAAGCAAGCTGGACAAAGACACTGAAAAATGCAAACGATCCAAATTATACAAAACGGACTTAGCTTTTCTTGCATGAGACAGACTGAAAGGAATCCGGAGGAGACCATATAGGTCTGGATACAACGATGCCAGGCAAGAGACTGAGTCCGGAGGAGACTTAAATAGGGAAGACCCGCTGCTTAACGACACAGCTGGAGCTCAGGCCTGCAACAAGACATGCCTAACACAATACCGTTAGTGACCACCAGAGGGAGCCCAGAAACACAGTTCACAACAGTACCCCCCCCTTGAGGAGGGGTCGCCGAACCCTCACCAAGACCCCCAGGGCGATCAGGATGAGCAGCGTGAAAGGCATGAACCAAATCAGCCGCATGAACATCAGAGGCGACAACCCAGGAATTATCCTCCTGACCATAGCCTTTCCACTTAACTAAATACTGGAGTTTCCGTCTAGAGATACGAGAATCCAGAATCTTCTCCACCACGTACTCCAACTCGCCCTCAACCAAAACCGGGGCAGGAGGCTCAACAGCAGGAACCATAGGCACCACGTACCGCCGCAACAAGGACCTATGGAACATATTATGAATAGCAAATGACGCTGGAAGGTCCAAGCGAAAAGACACTGGGTTAAATTTCCAAAATCTTATAAGGACCGATAAAGCGAGGCTTGAACTTAGGAGAGGAGACTTTCAAAGGAACGTGCCGAGAAGACAACCAAACCAAATCCCCAACACGAAGTCGGGGACCCACACTGCGGCGGCGGTTGGCAAAACGCTGGGCCTTGTCTTGTGACAACTTCAAATTGTCCACCACATGGTTCCAAATCCGCTGCAACCTATCCACCACAGAATCAACCCCAGGACAGTCAGAAGGTTCAACCTGGCCCGAGGAGAAACGAGGATGAAAACCAGAACCGAGTTGCAGAAAAAGGGTGAAACCAAAGTGGCAGAACTAGCCCGATTATTAAGGGCAAACTCGGCCAGTGGCAAAAAGGTAACCCAGTCGTCCTGATCAGCAGAAACAAAACATCTCAAATAAGTCTCCAACGTCTGATTAGTTCGCTCGGTCTGTCCATTAGTCTGAGGATGAAAAGCCGACGAAAAAGACAAATCAATACCCATCTTAGCACAAAAGGATCGCCAGAATCTGGACACAAACTGGGATCCTCTGTCAGACACAATATTTTCGAGACGAGCGGGGGATACCGCGTCTGATTTCGGCATACACTTCTCCTACGAACACCAGTACACCTGGTTCAAAAATATAAAAATCCTTTACAGTAACTGATGAAGGTCCTGTTTGTTTTGGACTGAAACGTTTTAGTACTACATTAAAAAATCTTCCACTTGAGCATAAAGTTGAGTGCAAGGTCTATTACTTTATTCACCTATGGTGTGGGAACCTACCTTTGCACCATTATTAGTAGTGCACGCGCTCCCATTATTGACACAATATTCTCAGGGATGCCGTGCAAACGAACCACATTCTGAAAGAACAAAGGGACCAAATCAGAGGAGGAAGGCAAGTTAGGCAAGGGCACCAAATGGACCATTTTAGAAAAACGATCGCACACCACCCAGATGACAGACATCTTCCGAGATACCGGAAGATCCGAAATGAAATCCATGGAAATGTGCGTCCAAGGCCTCTTCAGGATAGGCAAGGGCAAAAGCAACCCGCTGGCACGAGAACAGCAAGGCTTAGCCCGAGCACAAATCCCACAGGACTGCACAAAAGAACGCACATCCCGCGACAAGGAAGGCCACCAAAAGGACCTAGCCACCAAATCTCTGGTACCGAAAATCCAAGGATGTCCCGCCAACACTGAAGAATGAACCTCAGAAATAACTCTGCTGGTCCATCTGTCAGGGACAAACAGTCTCTCTGGTGGGCAACGATCAGGCCTATCAGCCTGAAATTTCTGCAGCACTCGTCGCAAATCTGGGGAAATGGCAGCCAAAATCACTCCCTCTCTGAGAATACCAGCCGGCTCCGAGACTCCCGGAGAGTCAGGCACAAAACTCCTAGAAAGTGCATCAGCCTTCACGTTCTTCGAACCAGGCAGGTACGAGACCACAAAGTCAAAACGGGAGAAAAACAACGACCAACGAGCCTGTCTAGGATTCAGGCGCTTGGCAGACTCGAGGTAAATCAGATTTTTATGATCAGTCAAGACCACCACACGATGTCTAGCTCCCTCGAGCCAATGTCGCCACTCCTCAAATGCCCACTTCATAGCCAACAACTCCCGATTACCAACATCATAGTTCCGCTCAGCAGGCGAAAATTTTCTTGAAAAGAAGGCGCATGGCTTCATCACGGAGCCATCAGAACTTTTTTGCGACAAAACAGCCCCTGCACCAATCTCAGAAGCATCAACTTCAACCTGGAAGGGAAGAGAGACATCCGGCTGGCACAAGACTGGCGCTGAAGTAAACCGACGCTTCAGCTCCCGAAAGGCCTCCACGGCCGCAGGAGACCAATTAGCAACATTAGAACCCTTCTTGGTCATATCCGTCAAAGGTTTAACCACGCTGGAAAAATTAGCGATAAAACGACGGTAAAAATTAGCAAAGCCCAAGAACTTCTGCAGGCTCTTAACAGACGTGGGCTGAGTCCAGTCATGAATGGCACGGACCTTGACTGGGTCCATCTCCACAGTAGAAGGGGAAAAAATAAAACCCAAAAAAGAAACCTTCTGTACCCCAAAGATACATTTTGAGCCCTTCACAAATAGAGCATTCTCCCGCAGAACCTGAAACACCATCCTGACCTGGTTCACATGGGACTCCCAATCATCAGAAAAAAACAAAATACCATCCAGATAAATAATCATAAATTTATCCAGATATTTCCGGAAGATGTCATGCATGAAGGACTGAAACACAGAAGGGGCATTCGATAATCCAAAAGGCATCACCAGGTACTCAAAATGACCCTCGGGCGTATTAAATGCCGTTTTCCATTCATCTCCCTGCTTTATGCGCACAAGGTTATACGCACCACGAAGATCTATCTTGGTGAACCAACTGGATCCCTTAATCCGAGCAAACAAATCAGACAACAATGGCAAAGGATACTGAAATTTAACCGTGATCTTATTCAGAAGACGATAATCTATACAAGGTCTCAAAGGCCCGTCTTTCTTGCCCACAAAAAAGAATCCTGCACCAAGAGGAGAAGAGGATGGGCGAATATGTCCCTTCTCCAAAGACTCCTTTATATAACTCCGCATCGCGGCATGCTCTGGCACAGATAAATTAAAGAGTCGTCCCTTAGGAAACTTACTACCAGGAATCAAATCTATAGCACAATCACAGTCCCTATGAGGAGGAAGGGCACTGGACCTGGCCTCATTAAATACATCCTGAAAGTCTGACAAAAACTCAGGGATCTCAGAAGGAGTAGAAGAAGCAATAGACACCAATGGAGAATCGCCATGAATCCCCTGACACCCCCAACTAGACACAGTCATAGCTTTCCAATCTAAAACTGGATTATGGGCCTGTAACCATGGCAGACCCAAAACGACAACATCATGCATTTTATGCAGTACCAGAAAACGAATCACCTCCTGATGTACAGGAGTCATGCACATGGTCACTTGCATCCAATACTGAGGTTTATTCTCTGCCAATGGCGTAGAATCAATTCCTCTAAGAGGAATAGGATTTTCCAAAGGCTTCAGGACAAAACCGCAGCGCTTGGCAAACGACAAATCCATCAGACTTAAAGCAGCACCAGAATCCACAAAAGCCATAACTGAGTAAGAAGATAATGAACAAATTAAAGTCACAGACAAAATAAACTTAGGCTGAAAAGTACCAATGGCGACAGGATTAACAATTTTTTTTTAAGCGTTTAGAGCATGCTGAGATAACATGTGTTGAATCACCACAGTAGAAACACAACCCATTTTGACGTCTATGATTTTGTCGCTCGACTCTGGTCAGAATTCTGTCACATTGCATAGAATCAGGTGACCGTTCAGACAGCACCGCCGAAGGATTAACAGATTTGCGCTCCCGCAAACGTCGATCAATTTGAATGGCCAGAGCCATTGAATCATTCAGACCTGTAGGGATAGGAAACCCCACCATCACATCTTTAATGGCTTCAGAAAGACCATTTCTGAAATTTGCGGCCAGTGCACACTCATTCCATTGAGTAAGCACGGACCATTTCCGAAATTTTTGACAATATACCTCAGCTTCGTCCTGACCCTGAGAGATAGCCAGCAACATCTTTTCAGCCTGATTTTCAAGATTAGGCTCCTCATAAAGCAAACCAAGTGCCAGGAAAAACGCATCAACATTCACCAATGCAGGATCTCCTGGCGCCAGAGAGAAGGCCCAATCTTGAGGGTCGCCGCGCAAGAAGGAAATAACAATCTTAACTTGCTGAGCGGAATCACCAGAGGAACGAGGTTTCAGAGACAGAAACAATTTGCAATTATTCCTAAAATTCAGGAACTTAGATCTATCTCCAAAAAACGGCTCAGGAATAGGTATTTTTGGTTCAGACATAGGGCTATGGATAACAAAATCCTGAATGCTTTGCACCCTAGCAGCAAGCTGATCCACACTAGAAGTCAGAGTCTGGACATTCATATCTGCAGCAGAGTTCAGCCACTCAGAGAAAAAGGGGATGGAAGAAGCTAGGCAAACTGCAGCAACAAAAAAAAACAAAAAAACTCAGAACTTCTTTTTAATCCCGCTTCTGCGATGCAATAAACATTTTCTTTTGGCCTGGCATACTATTATGATCCCAGTGGTAGAGGATCTCTGATATTCCGGCAAGATAGCAAAACCATAAATACTGCTCTAGGGAGGTGGGAACTGGGCTAACCGCATACCTGATCCTAACACACACAACTAGAAGCAGCCGGTGAACGTGCCTACGTTGGTTCTAGACGTCTCGAGCCAGCCGGAGAACTGACTACCCCTAGAGGGAAAATAAGACCTCACTTGCCTCCAGAGAAATTGAACCCCAAAGATATAGAAAGCCCCCAACAAATAATAACGGTGAGGCAAGAGGAAAACACAAACATAGAGATGAACTAGATTCAGCAAAGTGAGGCCCACTAGTCTAGATAGACAGAAAATAGATAGTGGACTATGCGGTCAGCAGAAAACCCTACAAAAACATATACGCTGAACATTCAAGAACCCCCACACCGACTGACGGTGCGGAGGGAGAATATCAGCCCCCTAGAGCTTCCAGCGAGCCAGAAAATCAAATATTAAGCAAGCTGGACAAAGACACTGAAAAATGCAAACGATCCAAATTATACAAAACGGACTTAGCTTTTCTTGCATGAGACAGACTGAAAGGAATCCGGAGGAGACCATATAGGTCTGGATACAACGATGCCAGGCAAGAGACTGAGTCCGGAGGAGACTTAAATAGGGAAGACCCGCTGCTTAACGACACAGCTGGAGCTCAGGCCTGCAACAAGACATGCCTAACACAATACCGTTAGTGACCACCAGAGGGAGCCCAGAAACTCAGTTCACAACAATCATCATAAATGAGCCCAAGAGCAGAAAAAAAAACTCTCCACTGAGTTAAATGCAGCTGAATCAGATGGTAAAGAAAATGCCCAAGCTTGGGGGTCTCCGTTCAGTAAGGACAATACCAGACCCACACGCTGAGCCTCATTACCTGAGGAAATCGGGCGCATACAAAAAAATAATTTGCAAGCTTCATGAAAAACAACAAATTTACTGCGTTCCCCAGCAAACCTCTCAGGTAAAGGGATCTTTGGCTCTGCAACTCTACCTGCAGTTTCAGCTTGCACATTAGATACTACTAGACCCTGTTGCTGAACCGTCCCCTTCAACTCAGTGACCTGTAAGGACAGCGCCTCCAACTGGTGGGTTATGGAAGTCATGGGATCCATGGAATACAAAATTTTGGGGCCGATTATAATGTCACGGAGGTACTGGGTAGACTAAGGCTGGTTACCCGGGCCCCTGCGATATCCCTCAGCACAAGCTATAATCGGCGATGCCCAAAGTCCAGCAGAACTATTTAAAGGCAGTGGGCGTGACCCAGCCTCCAACCCGAGTACCAGCTAAATTAACCCCGGACAACCTAGATAAAATCTAGTAGGCGCCACTGAGCGTATAGTGGACGAATGCGGAATTACCACTGACTGTCGGACGCCCTAGTGTGAATAGCGTCCGACATGACACCAGGATGGATTAAATACCTGCAAATTCTTCCTGGAAAATACAGGGACTGATGTGGATTCTGTGGTGAAACTTATAAAATTCATCCTCATCCACAATTACTTTGAATTTGACAACAAGATCTATCTACAGGAGACGGACAAAGCAATGGGAAGTAAAATGGCTCCACAGTATGCAAATCTTTTCATGGCCAAGCTTGAAAGTGACTTTTTGTCTTCATGTCCCATCAGGCCTCTGGCCTACTACTGCTACATTGATGACATTTTAATCATCTGGACGGAGTCTGAGCCACAGTTAAAGACGTTCCATGAACAGTTTAATCAATTTCATCCCACCATCAACTTGACACTCAACTACTCCTGTACTGAAATTAACTTTTTGGACACCATCATTAAGCTGCAGAACAATAAAATAGAGACATCCCTGTATCAGAAGCCAATCGACCGTCCAACATACCTTAAATGGGACAGTTTCCATCCAAAACACATCAAAAACTCTATTGTCTACAGCCAAGCCATCAGATCCAGTAATATACAGTACAGACCAAAAGTTTGGACACACCTTCTCATCAAGATTTTTCTGTATTTTCATGACTATGAAAATTGTACATTCACACTGAAGGCATCAAAACTATGAATTAACACATGTGGAATTATATACTTAACAAAAAAGTGTGAAACAACTGAAAATATGTCTTATATTCTAGGTTCTTCAAAGTAGCCACCTTTTACTTTGATGACTGCTTTGCACACTCTTGGCATTCTCTTGATGAGCTTCAAGAGGTAGTCACCGAGAATAGTCTTCCAACAATCTTGAAGGAGTTCTCAGAGATGCTTAGCACTTGTGGCCCTCTTGCCTTCACTCTGCGGTCCAGCTCACCCCAAACCATCTCGATTGGGTTCAGGTCTGGTGACTGTGGAGGCCAGGTCATCTGGCATAGCAGCCCATCACCCTCCTTCTTGGTCAAATAGCCCTTACACAGCCTGGAGGTGTGTTTGGGGGTCATTGTCCTGTTGAAAAATAAATGATGGTCCAACTAAATGCAAACCGGATGGAATAGCATGCCGCTGCAAGATGCTGTGGTAGCCATGCTGGTTCAGTGTGCCTTCAATTTTGAATAAATCCCCAACAGTGTCACCAGAAAAGCACCCCCACACCATCACACCTCCTCCTCCATGCTTCATGGTGGGAACCAAGCATGTAGAGTCGATCCGTTCACCTTTTCTGCGGCGCACAAAGACACGGTGGTTGGAACCAAAGATCTCAAATTTGGACTCATCAGACCAAAGCACAGATTTTCACTGGTCTAATGTCCATTCCTTGTGTTCTTTAGCCCAAACAAGTCTCTTCTGCTTTTTGCCTGTCCTTAGCAGTGGTTTCCTAGCATCTTTTTTACCATGAAGGCCATCTGCACAAAGTCTCCTCTTATCAGTTGTTGTAGAGATGTGTCTGCTGCTAGAACTCTGTGTGGCATTGACCTGGTCTCTAATCTGAGCTGCTGTTAACCTGCGATTTCTGAGGCTGGTGACTCGGATAAACTTTCCTTCAGAAGCAGAGGTGACTCTTGGTCTTCCTTTCCTGGGGCGGTCCTCATGTGAGGCAGTTTCTTTGTAGCGCTTGATGGTTTTTGCAACTGCACTTGGGGACACTTTCAAAGTTTTCCCAATTTTTCGGACTGACTGACCTTCATTTCTTAAAGTAATGATGGCCACTCATTTTTCTTTACTTAGCTGCTTTTTTCTTGCCATAATACAAATTCTAACAGTCTATTCAGTAGGACTATCAGCTGTGTATCCACCAGACTTCTGCACAACACAACTGATGGTCCCAACCCCACATATAAGGCAAGAAATCCCACTTATTAAACTTGACAGGGCACACATGTAAAGTGAAAACCATTCCCGGTGACTACCTCTTGAAGCTCATCAAAAGAATGCCAAGAGTGTGCAAAGCAGTCATCAAAGCAAAAGGTGGCTACTTTGTGGAACCTAGAATATAAGACATATTTTCAGTTGTTTCACACTTTTTTGTTAAGTATATAATTCCACATGTGTTAATTCATAGTTTTGATGCCTTCAGTGTGAATGTACAATTTTCATAGCCATGAAAATACAGAAAAATCTATAATTGAGAAGGTGTGTCCAAACTTTTGGTCTGTACTGTATGTTCCAACCCCATGGATAGGGATGAACACCTTGGTCGCCTCAGAAAGACCTTTTTGAATCAGGGCTACCATCCAAGAACAATTGAAAACCAGATCACAAGAGCCACCGGAATATCAAGGAATCACCTGCTACATTACAAAGCTAAAGAAGAAAATAACCGGGTACCTCTAGTAGTTACCTACAATCCAAATCTGGAGGTGCTAAGGGGAGCTGCATGGAAATTACAACCTTTACTACAAAAAGATGCCCACTTACAATCCATTTTTCCAGACCCCCCACTTCTGTGTTTTAGGCAGCCCCCAAATCTAAGAAGCATCATTGTCAGAAGCTCCCTGTCCTCTCCAACAGCTGCAGGAACCTTTCCTTGCAACCAGAAAAAATGTAAAACCTGTCCATTTATAATGACCACGACAAGATAAAGATCCTCAATTCACATCAGGACTACAAGATCCCAGGTACCTTCAGCTGCATCACATCTAATGTGGTGTACTTAATTATTTGTACGTACTAAATGTCCAACTGGGGGTCTGTATGTTGGGGAGACAGGGCAAAAACTGAGAACAAGGATAAATTCTCACTTCCATACAATAAAAGAAAAAGAATGGATCTACCTGTGGCCAAACATTTTTGCATGCCTGAACATAGCACCATGGACGTGAAATTACTTGTATTGAAAGGTAGTTTCAAATCTCAGAGAGACAGGAGAATCTGGGAGTATAAACTTATGAAGACCTTTGACACACTTAGTGCAGGAATGAATGTGTCGCATGGATTTATGTCTTTTTACATCAATTAAGGAATTTGCACTTCAGACCATGTGGGGTCATCATAACAGAACCAGACCCCAATCAGAGGACAACAAAACATTCACTCCTAATCTAGGAACTTTCCAATATTTATGGACACAACTGTTTATCACTTATCACTCTCCCATAATGACAGTTCTGTGCTGTGCTGTGTATAAATATGTGATTCTTCAGAATTTGCTTTTAGTCTGTACCTGATGAAGAGACCTGAGTAGTCTCGAAAACTTGCAATTTGTTACCATCTTTTCAGTTAGCCATTAAAAGGTATCAACCACTGAGGTCTCTCAATTCTAAATATTTTTCTATCTACTGGCTAACACAGTACCAAGATATTTATCTTTCCTGGCTCTAGAGGACAAGTAAACCTCCGCACCATGGAAGATGGCTGGATCCGGTGAGTCAGGTGGCTTCAGATTGGCCTAAATACTAGTGGTGGAATCCAACTTTCATAAGATATATATCAACTTGGATAAAAAATAACCTTTAATATACCCGTTAAAATCAACAAATATCATCCTAGGCGGATGGAGTGACAGTGTATGATACTCTTCTGTTTTGCACAAGAAACAGTAAGCATCAAACATACTCATGCCATTAAAGAGACGCTGTCATAATGTCATTGACATTATGACAGCGTCTGTTTAATGGCATGAGTATGTTTGACCCCACTATATCCCCTGAAGAGCAATAGCGAAATGCGTCGGGGAGGTTTGAAGTGGTCCACCAGCACACCCAGATGAAGGTTATGTCCTTAGTGACATCAATGCGGGTGAGATCTTTCTAATTTGCCTAAGATGCTTACTGATTGTTGTGTCAGTCCCCTTGATATATATAAAAAAAGGGGGAAATGGTAGCCAGTTTATGATTATGCACAGATTTTGAAATAGTGGCATTACTAAGCTGTACCGTATTAATATTTGGCACATGTGACATTGCTGACCCTGGTTTCTTCCTTTTCCGGACCCCGGGAGTGGGTGGCTGGATGAGAGGGTCTTAATTGTGGAGGGTTGTTGGACCGAGCAGAAGATGTAAGGTCCTCAAGCCATAAAAGGTCGCACTCATTGATAGGCAATTTGGTTTTGTGGTATACATCCATCTTATGCAATAGTGAGTGTTTTTCACCACTTTCATACATCGAGAGAGCATAAACTGGGGGGTGTTATTTAATCATCCACCATTATTTTCTGATCCTTACAGAGCATATATACACCCCGCACCTTGCCAACTTGTGTTTTGGTTTTTAAAAAGTGTGTGTGGGGGGGGGGTGTTATATTCTGGGATCTAACTAGAGCAAAAGAGAAGAGTGTCATACACTGTCACTCCATCTGCCTAGGATGTATCTCGTTGTATTTTGACTGTTGTCTGCTTTTTGCACCTTGCACTTTTTTTCATTTTTTGGTTATATGTGATATTTGCTGATTTTAACGGCTATATTAAAGGCTTCAGATTGGGCCTTGAAAACTCTAAAGCATAGAGCCTTGCAAGTGCTGAATGACACTTGCCTAGGTATCTAGCCACTCTGAAACTGCAAAAGTGGCTGATAACCTTGGCAACAATTGAATTAGAAATCCCTCCTATCTTGAGAACAGAGAAGATTTTTAATAGGAGGTAAATTGCCAAATTGCTTGTTTTTATGAGCACGTTGGAATTTTACCCATTAATAAAGATGAGACACCTTTATTATAATAGCTTGTATTGTTAAATCTGGTGACAGATCCGCTTTACAACTTTTAACTTCATTTAGGGAATGGTTTATGAAAAATGTGATCCCCCCCACACTTATACACAAGTCGTGTCTATAATGACCGCATTGTCAGTATCTTTAAAAGCCAATTTAGATCTTGCTCATGTGAGAACCCCATTCCTCGTTGTGGCATCTAGCTAACACCATGTTGGGACGTCACCTCTGCAAAGGACACTGCCAGCCAAGGAAATGAAGGTGTTAGTCTCACAATAAGGGTACATTTCCACTGGCGAGGAAAACGGACGAGTGCAATCCGATAAAAAATCGGATTGCACTCGGACCAATGTTATTCAATAGGTGTCTTTTCATTTGCGATTTTTTTCTCGGCCGAAATCGGACTGAGAAAAAAATCGCAGCTTGCTGCGATTTGCTGCGAGTCTCGGACGAGACTCGCCAATGCAAGTCAATGGGTGCGAGAAAAAAATCGCACAGCACTCGCACCATGCGAGTTCTGTCCGATTTTTACGCACCGGTGTCCTTTGAAAAGCCGGCAATTCAGCACGGTGTACAGTAAAATTACACTGACAGGTTAGAATAGACTAGATATATACACATAGAATGTGTATATATACATATATATATGTCAGTGAGACACCTATATATGTATATTTATATTTAATGCATAGTATAGATAGTATAGATAGCCGCTAATTCAATTGCCGGCTTTTGCTCTCTCCTTCCCAAACCCGACATGATATGAGACATGGTTTACATACAGTAAACCATCTCATATCCCCATTTTTTTTGCATATTCCACACTACTAATGTTAGTAGTGTGTATGTGCACAATTTGGCCGCTGTAGCTGCTAAAATAAAGGGTTAAATGGCGGAAAATATTGGCGTGGGCTCCCGCGCAATTTTCTCCGCCAGAATGGTAAAGCCAGTGACTGAGGGCAGATATTAATAGCCTAGAGAGGGTCCATGGTTATTGGCCCCCCCTGACTACAAACATCTGCCCCCAGCCACCCCAGAAAAGGCACATCTGGAAGATGCGCCTATTCTGGCACTTGGCCACTCTCTTCCCACTCCCTGTAGCGGTGGGCTATGGGGTAATGAAGGGTTAATGCCACCTTGCTATTGTAAGGTGACATTAAGCCAGATTAATAATGGAGAGGCGTCAATTATGACACCTATCCATTATTAATCCAATTGTATGAAAGGGTTAAAAAACACACACACACACACACACACATGATTTAAAAGTATTTTAATGAAATAAACACAGCGGTTGTTTTAATATTTTATTGCTCTCTCATTCCATTTGCAGACCCTTGCTTGGCAAAACAATACACACACAATATACATACCTTCTGCTGACCCGTCACGTCCCACGAAGTAATCCATCTGAAGGGGTTAAAATAATTTACAAGCAGGAGCCCTGCTAAAGCAGCTATGCTCGTGCTTGTAAGCCCCGGCGAATGAAGGAAATGTAGGTCATTGACCTACATTTCCTTCAGTCGCGGTGAGGCGCCCCCTGGTGGATGTCCTCATATGACCTGGAGCGTGGGAAAAAGTTCCCAGGCTGCAGTTCATGAGAACATCCAGCAGGGGCGCATCACCGCGACTCAATGTAAGTACAGATCACTCTGCTTTCCTTTCAGCACCCGGGGATTACAGGCACGAGCGAGTGGTTTATCGCAGCTCGTGCCTGTAATATTAGTTAACCCCTTCAGATGGATTACCTCGTGGGACATGACAGTTCATCAGAGAGGGTATGTATATTGTGTGTTTATTGTTTTGCCAAGCGAGGGTGTTCCTGATGGATTGAGAGAGCAATAAAATACTAAAACAACCGCTGTGTTTCATTCATTAAAATACTTTTTAATCATGTGTGTGTGTGTTTTTTAACCCTTTCAAACAATTGGATTAATAATGGATAGGTGTCATAATTGACGCCTCTCCATTATTAATCTGGCTTAATGTCACCTTACAATAGCAAGGTGGCATTAACCCTTCATTACCCCATATCCCACCGCTACAGGGAGTGGGAAGAGAGTGGCCAAGTGCCAGAATAGGCGCATCTTCCAGATGTGCCTTTTCTGGGGTGGCTGGGGGCAGATGTTTGTAGCCACGGGGGGCCAATAACCATGGACCCTCTCCTGGCTATTAATATCTGCCATCAGTCACTGGCTTTACCACTCTGGCGGAGAAAATTGCGCAGGAGCCCACGCCAATTTTTTCCGCCATTTAACCCTTTATTTGAGCAGCTACAGCGGCCCAATTTTGCACATACACACTACTAACATTAGTAGTGTGGAATATGCAAAAAAAAAGGGGATATGAGATGGTTTACTGTATGTAATCATGTCTCATATCATGTCGGGTTTGTGAAGGAGAGAGCAAAAGCCGGCAATTGAATTAGCGGCTTTTATGCTATCTAGCGCTGCATTAAATATAAATATATATATATAGGTGTCTCACTGACATATATATATGTATATATACCTATTCTATGTGCATATATCTACTGTATTCTAACCTGTCAGTGTGATTTTACTGTACACGGCGCTGATTTGCCGGCTTTTCAAAGGACACCGGTGCGTAAAAATTGGACAGCAATACGGATGTCATACTGATGTCATACGGATGATGCGATTAAAAATCGCATTGCACTCGCATTGCACTCGCATGACACTCGCATGACAATCGCATACGTTACATCCGTTTTTTCGGTCCAGATTACGGACCGATTTGTCTCTCGGCAGTGGAAATGTACCCTAAGGGCTCATTTCCACTGGCGAGGAAAACGGACTAGTGCAATCCGATAAAAAATCGGATTGCACTCGGACCAATGTTATTCAATAGGTGTCTTTTCATTTGCAATTTTTTTCTCAGCCGAAATCGGACTGAGAAAAAAATCGCAGCATGCTGCGATTTGCTGCGAGTCTCGGACGAGACTCGCCAACGCAAGTCAATGGGTTTTTTACGGATACATCACCATTCTGTGGCCGAGAACACTGTCCATGGTCCTGAAAATGACTGTCTAAAAATAGTTGCAGAGAAAAAAAACGGATTGCATACGAATGTCATACGGATGTAAAACGGATGGTGCGATTAAAAATCGCAATGCACTCGCATTACACTCGCATGACAATCGCATGACAATCGCATATGCTACATCCCTTTTTTCAGTCCAGATTACGGACCGATTTGTCTCTCGCCAGTGGAAATGAGCCCTAAAACCCATAATTACTTGCTGGAAACATTTAGACATCATTAGACGGGTTTAGAAAGTTAAAGAGGGCTCCGGTGACATTAGATAGCTTCAGCAGAGGGAAGTTATTTCCGATCTTGAAAGGTATGAAAGCCCCAATTGGTTGATGCATTGCCTGAGTAAATGATTTCTTAACATCTCACTTAATTGAATTTTCTTCATTGCCTCCCTTTTGGATAAGGTTGCAGAGTCCAAATCAGCCTCCAGTATTAAGCAACTAATTTCTCTGTAAACATGGTATGGTGCACTGAAAATAAATAATACATTTTTAATATCCAGTTTTTAACTTTTTGTACTTAATAAAAAATATCCTTTTATTCTTACATGTTCTTTAGTCACTTTGTACCATTTTTTGGTAGAAAATGTGGTGTGTAGCACTGAAAAGTCAAATCAGAATTTCTTTATTTCTTTACAGCCTTTACCAGATTTCAGCACTTTTTCCATAAATACTATTTTGTTAGCATGTGTATATTTACATGTATTATCATTATCCTTAGTGATAGTGTAATCAATACACTATAGGTGTAATATAGAATAAAGCTGCTAGATTAAAATATACATTTTTTTTTTTTTTGCTAGAAGATTAATATCTACAAAGCTTTCTCGGATTATTCACTTATTATTCACTTAGCCTTCTTAATATAACTAACATTAAAAAAAGATGAAAACGTGACATTTTTACTCTTTGTTTTGTATTTATATGAATGCACAAGCCGCATAAAACTCCTCTATACTGTCGTTGAAATATTTTTATCCACCAAGTACTTGGACTAAGACACGTTCTGCTCCAGAATGAAAAGACACAGTACAAGCAATGACATTGAACACCATCCACTAGGGGGAACCCACAATGCACAACAGCGCTCCCGGATGGATTATGTATACACTTGTGGGTAGCCCGCCCCACACAGTGACTGGAATTAAAAAGGTATCCATGAAGGATAGCATTTTTGTTCCGGACAGTAACTACAATCTATGTATATCTATATATATAATTGTCTAAGGGTTTTTCCGTCTGTCTGTCTGTCTGTCTGTCTTTCTGTCTGTCTGTCTGTCTGTCTTTCTGTCTGTCTGTCTGTCTGTCTGTCTGTCTGTCCTGGAAATCCCGCGTCTCTGATTGGTCGAGGCCGCCAGGCCTCGACCAATCAGAGACGGGCACAGCATGGCGACGATGATGTCATAATGGAAATCAATCGACCAATCAGCGACGGGCACAGTATCGACGTAGATGTCATAATGGTTGCCATGGCGACGATGATGTCATAAAGGTTGCCTCGACCAATCAGCGACGGGCACAGTCTGCCACGAATTCTGAAATCATCATTGTTCATATACTACGGGGACATGCATATTCTAGAATACCCGATGCGTTAGAATCGGGCCACAATCTAGTATATATATATCTATATATAGAATTGTCTAAGGGTTTTTCTGTCTGTCTGTCTGTCTGTCCCGTTTATTCACGGGCACAGTATCGACGTAGAAATCCCGCATCTCTGATTGGTCGAGGCCACCATGCCTCGACCAATCAGCGACGGGCACAGTATCGACATAGATGTCATAATGGTTGCCATGGCGACGATGATGTCATAAAGGTTGCCTCGACCAATTAGCGACGGGCACAGTCGGAATCATCATTGTCCATATACTACGGGGACATGCATATTCTAGAATACCCGATGCGTTAGAATCGGGCCACAGTCTAGTATATATATATATATATATATATATATATATATATATATATACACTGCTCAAAAAATAAAGGGAACACAAATAACAGAATATAACTGCAAGTAAATCAAACTTCTGTGAAATCAAACTGTGCACTTAGGAAGCAACACTGATTGACAATCAATTGCACATGCTGTTGTGCAAATGGAATAGACAACAGATGGAAATTATTGGCAATTATCAAGACACACTCAATAAAGGAGTGGTTCTGCAGGTGGGGACCACAGACCACATCTCAGTACCAATGCTTTCTGGCTGATGTTTTGGTCACTTTTGCATGTTGGTTGTGTTTTCACGCTCGTGGTAGCATGAGACGGACTTTTACAACCCACATAAGTGACTCAGGTAGTGCAGCTCATCCAGGATGGCACATCAATGTGAGCTGTGGCAAGAAGGTTTGCTGTATCTGTCAGCGTAGTGTCCAGAGACTGGAGGCGCTACCAGGAGACAGGCCAGTACACCAGGAGATGTGGAGGGGGCCGTAGGAGGGCAGCAACCCAGCAGCAGGACCACTACCTCAGCCTTTGTGCAAGGAGGAACAGGAGGAGTACTGCCAGAGCCCTGCAAAATGACCTCCAGCGGGCAACAAATGTGCATGTGTCTGCACAAACGGTTAGAAACCGACTCCATGAGGATGGTCTGAGTGCCTGACGTCCACAGATGGGGGTTGTGCTCACAGCCCAACACCGTGCAGGATGCTTGGCATTTGCCACAGAACACCAGGATTGGCAAATTCGCCACTGGCGCCCTGTGCTCTTCATAGATGAAAGCAGGTTCACACTGAGCACATGTGACAGACGTGACAGAGTCTGGACACGCCATGGAGAGTGATCTGCTGCTTGCAACATCCTTCAGCATGACCGGTTTGGCAGTGGGTCAGTAATGGCATTTCTTTGGAGGGCCGCACAGCCCTCCATGTGCTCGCCAGCCTGTCTGCAATTAAGTACCGAGATGAGATCCTCAGACCCCTTGTGAGACCATATGCTAGTGCGGTTGGCCTTGGGTTGCTCCTAATGCAGGACAATTCCAGACCTCATGTGACTGGAGTGTGTCAGCAGTTCCTGCAAGATGAAGGCATTGAAGCTATAGACTGGCCCGCACTTTCCCCAGACCTGAATCCGATTGAACACATCTGGGACATCATGTCTCGCACCACCCACCAACGTCACGTTGCACCACAGACTGTCCAGGAGTTGGCGGATGCTTTAGTCCAGGTCTGGGATGAGATTGTCTCAGGAGACCATCCGCTGCCTCATCAGGAGCATGCCCAGGTGTTGTAGCGAGACCATACAGGCATGTGGAAGCCACAAACACTACTGAGCATCATTTCCTTGTCTTCAGGCACTTCCATTGAAGTTGGATCAGCCTGTAACTTTATTTTCCACTTTGATTTTGAGCATCATTCCAACTCCAGACCTCCGTGGGATATGAGTTGTGATTTACATTGTTCATTTTTAGGTTTTATTGTTCTCAACACATTCCACTATGTAATGAATAAAGATTTACAACTGGAATATATAATTCAGTGATATCTAGGATGTGGAATTTTAGTGTTCCCTTTAGTTTTTTGAGCAGTGTATATAAGTATACTTGCTCACGAAAATTATTTAGTGGAGTTATGAATTTCAATTGTAATGCAAAGTCATCAGATATGTTGAATGCACAAAATACCCAGGAGAAGCCAATATGGCAAGAGTCCTCCATGCATCGCTTCCTCTGGCTTGGGTGTCAGAAACTGCTTAGCACAGGGACTAAAGAGTGACCCCCTTCTGTTTGCAAGCACCCATATCACACAGTACATTCCTGTGCAGCACTTCAAGGTGGGCGGTGAAGGCAGCAGGAACAGGTGAGTAAACAGCACCCTTCTTGCTTTGTACAACCCACAGAATAGTATACATATCTTTCCTTTACATGCCGCTACTTTTTTAAGTGGGCAGGGGCCTTGCTTCAATTTCCTGCACAGAAGATACTAAGGGCACCACTGCGCAGGGAAAAAACTCTCTAAATCAGTGCTATGGCTCTTTATTTCTCTATGGGGCTTCCAGGTCAAGCCATCTGTGAGGGTCATGTTGTGAAGTGGCCCAGATCTGGGTGGGTTAATGGACCCCAAGAGCTGGTGCAGCTGGCAGGATGACGCTTGGGAAGTGATAATATGAAACCTTGGGAACAGCAAGATGGATGAAGTGGAAGTCAGCAGGGAATGAAGCAATCTAAAGCACGGTGAGTGACCAGAGAAGGTGGAGTGCACCAAACTAAAGTCTTGAATCTGAATCCTATGACACAGGTGTATGTCCCAATGGGCCTTACACAGGATCATGGAGATGACATCACTGAACCATGCCCAGCAAACTGCAAAACACAACGTGGAACACAACAGAGGGCAGTGGACTCAAGGGACGGAAGCAAAGCCCAGGAAACCCAGGACAGATGTGTAACACTTTCACTGATCATAAAGTGCTGACATAAACTAACAACATGCCATCACTTTTTAGGGTACAAGTATACCCTTGACACTGGTCATTGACACTTGGATATCATTTTACCTCTGACAAGGTGTCTACTGACTACAGTTAACAATGAATTGTCTATTGGGGACAGTGTGTGTGCTCTCTTGTATTTGTGCTGTGATCAGAGTAACTTTTGGCTAGAAAAAATGATCGAAGTAAAATAATATGAGAAATAATTTTATCTTCTCTGACTAATTAAAATAATGTATATTTTCAAAAGCTCTGTCAATGATAACTTTCTGTGGCAATATAGTTTACTAACTCCTTATTGTCTGCATTGTCTGATGTATGTTTGTCCTTGGACATAGATTAGGAAGTTATACTTTCCTTCATGGTGATTAAAAGGTCCATAAGATTGTTCAGTGCTACCTCACAATAGTAATTTCTTGGCTTTGTCATTGTAGCACAAATGTTGAAACATACAGTATATTTAGTCACCAACTGTTTAAAACACAACAACTAAGGAACCAGTTTCTATTGGAGTAATGTATGTGGGAAATAATAAAAGTGGTTGTGATAATAATATTAATAGAGAAAAAAACATGACAATTAAACTTTTCCATTTCTTGAGCTCACTTGTTTCTTAACCCCTTTACCCCCAAGGGTGGTTTGCACGTTAATGGGCCAATTTTTACAATTCTGTCCACTGTCCCTTTATGAGGTTATAACTCTGGAACGCTTCAACGGATCCTGGTGATTCTGACAATATTTTCTGGAGACATATTGTACTTCATGATAGTGGTAAAATTTCTTTGATAATACCTGCGTTTATTTTTGAAAAAAACGGAAATTTGGCGAAAATTTTGAAAATTTCGCAATTTTCCAAATTTGAATTTTTATACAATTAAATCACAGAGATATGTCACACAAAATACTTAATAAGTAACATTTCCCACATGTCTACTTTACATCAGCACAATTTTGGAACCAACATTTTTCTTTGTTAGGGAGTTATAAGGGTTAAAAGTTGACCAGCAATTTCTCATTTTTACAACTCCATTTTTTTTTAGGGACCACATCTCATTTTGAAGGGTCTATATGATAGAAAATACCCAAGTGTGACACCATTCTAAAAACTGCACCCCTCAAGGTGCTTGAAACCACAATCAAGAAGTTTATCAACCCTTCAGGTGTTTCACAGGAATTTTTGAAATGTTTAAAAAAAAATGAACATTTAACTTTTTTACACAAAAAATTTACTTCAGCTCCAATTTGTTTTATTTTACCAAGGGTAACAGGAGAAAATGGACCCCAAAAGTTGTTGTCCAACAATATGAGTACCCCATATGTGGGGGTAAACCACTGTTTGGGCGCATGGCAGAGCTCGGAAGCGAAGGAGCGCCATTTGACTTTTCAATGCAAAATTGACTGGAATTCAGATGGGACGCCATGTTGCATTTGGAAAGCCCCTGATGTGCCTAAACATTGAAACCCCCCACAAGTGACACCATTTTGGAAAGCAGACCCCCAAAGGAACTTATCTAGATGTGTGGTGAGCACTTTAACCCACCAAGTGCTTCACAGAAGTTTATAATGCAGAGCCGTAAAAAAAAAAATCATATTTTTTCACAAAAATGATTTTTCGCCCCCAATTTTTTATTTTTCCAAGAGTAAGAGAAGAAATTTGACCACAAAAGTTGTTGGCCAATTTGTCCTGAGTACGCTGATACCTCATATGTGGGGGAAAACCACTGTTTAGGCGCATGGCAGAGCTCGGAAGGGAAGGAGCGCCATTTGACTTTTCAATGCAAAATTGACTGGAATTGAGATGGGATGCCATGTTGCGTTTGGAGAGCCACTGATGGGCCTAAACATTGAAACCCTCCACAAGTGACACCATTTTGGAAAGTAGACCCCCTAAGGAACTCATCTAGATGTGTTGTGAGAGCTTTGAATCCCCAAGTGTTTCACTACAGTTTATAACGCAAAGCCGTGAAAATAAAAATTCTTTTTTTCCTACAAAAATTATTTTTTAGCCCTCAGTTTTGTATTTTCTCAAGGGTAACAGGAGAAATTGGACCCCAAAGATTGTTGTCCAATTTGTCCTGAGTACGCTGATACCCCATATGTGGTGGGAAACCACTGTTTGGGCGCATGAGAGAGCTCGGAAGGGAAGGAGCACCATTTGGAATGCAAACTTAGATGGAATGGTCTGCAGGCATCACGTTGCATTTGCAGAGCCCCTAATGTACCTAAACCATAGAAACCCCCCACAAGTGACCCCATTTTGGAAACTAGACCCCCCAAGGAACTTATCTAGATGTGTTGTGAGAACTTTGAACCCCCAAGTGTTTCACTACAGTTTATAACGCAAAGCTGTGAAAATAAAAAATATATTTTTTTCCACAAAAATTATTTTTTAGCCCTCAGTTTTGTATTTTCCCAAGGGTAACAGGAGAAATTGGACCCCAACAGTTGTTTTCCAATGTGTCCTGAGTACGCTGATACCCCATATGTTGGGGTAAACCCCTGTTTGTGCGCACGGGAGACCTCGGAAGGGAAGGAGCACTGTTTTACTTTTTCAACGCAGAATTGGCTGGAATTGAGATCGGATGCAATGTCGCATTTGGAGAGCCCCTCATGTGCCTAAACAGTGGAAACCCCCCCAATTATAACTGAAACCCTAATCTAAACACACCCCTAACGCTAATCTCAATTGTAACCCTAACCATACTCCTAACCCTGACACACCCCTAAACCTAATCCCAACCCTATTCCCAACTGTAAATGTAATCCAAACCCTAACCCTAACTTTAGCCCCAACCCTAACTTTAGCCCCAAACTTAACTTTAGCCCCAACCCTAACCCTAACTGTAGCCCTAACCCTAGCCCCAACTCTAACCCTAACCCTAGCTCTAACCCTAACCCTAGCCCTAACAGTAACCCTAACTCTAGCCCTAACCCTAGCCCTAACCCTATCCCTAAGCCTAACCCTAACCCTAGCCCTAACCCTAGCCCTAACCCTAATGGGAAAATGGAAATAAATAGATTTTTTTAATTTTTTAATTTTTCGTAACTAAGCGGGTGATGAAGGGGGGTTATAGCGCGTTTTCTAGCGGATTTTTGATTGGCAGCCGTCACACACTAAAAGACGCTTTTTATTGCAAAAAATGTTTTTTGCGTTACCACATTTTGAGAGCTATTATTTCTCCATATTTTGGTCCACAGAGTCATGTGAGGTCTTGTTTTTTGCAGGACGAGTTGACGTTTTTATTGGTACCATTTTCGGACACGTGACATTTTTTGATCGCTTTTTCTTCCAATTTTTGTGAGGCAGAATGACCAAAAACCAGCTATTCATGAATTCCTTTTTGGGGTGGCGTTTATACCGTTCCGCGTTTGGTAAAATGGATAAAGCAGTTTTATTCTTCGGGTCAGTGCGATTACAGCAATACTTCATTTATATCATTTTTTTATGTTTTGGCGCTTTTATACGATAAAAACTATTTTATAGAAAAAATAATTATTTTTGCATCGCTTTATACTGAGGATTATAACTTTTTTATTTTTTCGCTGATGATGCTGTATGGCAGCTTGTTTTTTGCGGGACAAGATGACATTTTCAGAGGTACCATGGTTATTTATATCTGTCTTTTTGATCGCGTGTTATTCCACTTTTTGTTTGGCGGTATGATAATAAAGCGTTGTTTTTTGCCTAGTTTTTTTTTTTACGGTGTTCAATGAAGGGGTTAACTAGTGGGACAGTTTTATAGGTCAGGTCGTTACGGACGCGGCGATACTAAATATGTGTACTTTTATTGTTTTTTTTTATTTAGCTAAAGGAATGTATTTATGGGAACAATATATATTTTTTTATTATTATTTATTTTTTTTATTTACACATGTACATTTTTTTTTTACATTTTTAATTTGCCCCAGGGGGGGGCATCACAGTAAAGTGACAGATCGCCGATCTGACACTTTGCTGTGCACTGTGTCAGATCGGCGATCTGACGTGCACAGCTCCAGGCTTCCCGGCGCCTGCTCTGAGCAGGCGCTGTGAAGCCACCTCCCTGCAGAACCCGAATGCAGCCTTGCGGCCATTTTGGATCCGGGGCTTGCAGGGAGGAGACGCTCGGTACAAGGTGAGCCCCCTCCCTGTACCGCCGGAACACTGCGATCATGTTTGATCACAGTGTGCCGTGGGTTAATGTGTCGGGGGTGGTCCGTGACCGCTCCTGGCACATAGTGCCGGATGTCAGCTGCAATAGTCAGCTGACACCCGGCTGCGATCGGCCGCGCTCCCCCCGTGAGCGCGGCTGATCGCGCTGGACATACTATTCCGTCCTTGGGACGTAGGGCCCACCCCATATGGACAGAATAGTAAGTCCAATGGCAGAAAGTGGTTAAAAGTAATCATGCAAAATGGGAGCTTCATTTCAAGTTCTACATTTAGGCTTTTATCTATCTACAAGCGGCATTCATTAAAGATTTCCCATGACCTCCTTCCTCTGGACTGAGAGCAATGAAACTTTGCACATTTATTAGTCCTTCCCTACATAGGTGCCACCTAGGCACAAAAGCTTCTCCCATCTCTTTAAGCAAATGTAAACACCTCGCATGTAGAAGTCAACAGATTTCTCCAAAAACCACGCTGTGACTTCGGAAATCAGAGTCTCATCATCTGGAAAATGCTTGCCCTTCAAATATAATTTCATTGTTGGAAAGAGGTGGAAGTCCAATGGTGCGAGGTCGGGTGAATAAGGGGGATGAGGTAAAATTTCAAAGCCACAAGAGCATGCTTCCATTTGGGCAACATGTGAGTTGTGAACTGGTACATTGTCTTGCAGAAGGCGGACACCTTAGGTGAGAATGCCACGTCTCTTGGTTTTGATGCCCTTCCACAATTTCTGCAGCAGTGAAGCATAGTATGCCCCAGTGATCATGGTACCCCTTGTTAGGAAATCCATCAATACTACTCTGTGCTGGTCCCAAAATACTGTGAACATGACCTTGCCTGCTGAGGGTTGGGCATGTGCCTTCTTTGAAGGTGGGGAGTCATGATGCTTCCATTGCATCCACTGGACTTTAGTCTCAGGATCATAGCAATGGACCCAGCTTTCATCCTGTGTGATCAGTCTGTTGAAAAAGTCTTTCTGGTTTCCATGGCACATTGTCAATAGAGCCTGAGAGCATTTGACTCGTTACTGCTTCTGGAAAGATGTGAGCAGCCAGGGAACCCAGCGATCAGAAACCCTACACATGTAAAGATGGTCTTGGATGATTTTTTCCACAGACCCGACACTAATCTTGACATTTTGGGCTAGGTGGCAAATGGTCAAGCGTCAATTTTCCAAAATGACGACTTCCACTTGATGGATAGTGTGTTCATCTATAGCAGAGTGGGGTCTCCCTGGAATTGGAGCTGTTTGCACCGAACTCCGACCACATTTGAATTGACGATGCCAGTTCTTGACTATATCATATGATGGGGAATCATCACCATAAACCTCATTCATCTCATCGAACGTCACCTTTGGTGTGTGTGTCCTTTCAAGTAAAGGAACTTGATAACTGCTCTGTATTCTACTAGGTCCATTATCAAACCTAACACCACTTCAGCACCTGTAAAATCAAGACCATTATCAGTTCTGAGTTGCAAATTGAAACGTAACCTATAGAGACTTATATCATTACACATGTGCAGTTTCAGCATCCTGTGAAGTGGGTCAGGGGAAATCTTTAATGAACGCCCCTTGTATCTACAAAAGCTAAAGTTAGAGCAGCACTACATGAAAGATAAGATACTGCTGCAGGACTTGTGATCTTTGTATTGTTTAAATAAAATTTTGTGTTAGAAGTTTTTAAATGTTAATTTTTTAACTTATCACAATCTGTAATAATAATAAAAAACTCACAAAACTGAAATCTTGCAATTTTCACACCTGTTACTAGGGATTTTTTAAACTCCAACTTCATGATGTTTCAGGAAACAATACATGTACATAGCAACAATAGTCAGACCTCATCCCTATCTTTTATATTGAAGCATATAATGAGCGTCATTATGAGGTCATTGTGAAGGGAAGAGTGGCAGGGTCAGCTGTGACTTTGCCTGATGGGTGGATACTGTGATATCTTTTGTATATAGAAATGTTAGCTGCCATTTTAATCCTGTCTTGTTTGTAAGAAACCCGTCTGAAAACTCTTCCTGAAACCACAGGAAGGAATTGAATTAAAATGTTTAACACCATCTAATGTGCAGCAATGTATCTGGCTTCCTTCACACACTGTGATGTCACATATCCATTACTAATCCTATAGTAATTAAAGGGTTAAATAAACACACACACAGGCAGAAAAAAAAGTATTTTAATGAAATAAAACGCCACACAGTTTTGATCATCTTTTTATTGTCCTGCCATTCCAAGCAAAGCCATCGACCTTCTGAAATAAAATTAAAATAAAAAAGCAAAAGTATACTCCCTGATCTGTCGTAGTCCAATATAACGAGTGTCCCACGCAGTATCTGGGGGAGATAAAGCTTACAACCAAGAGCGCTGCTAATATTCATTCTATCTATCTACAGGAAGTTGTTTTTTTTCTCTGTGTGCACTCAACTTTATTGGCATGCACAAAGAGAAAAAATACGCATGAAAAAACGCACCAAAAACGCCGCAAAAAACGCACCAAAAATGCACCTAAACCTACATTTTTGGCGCAGATTCTTTCCTGCCAAGATGATCAGGTTTTTGCTGCAGGAAAAAAATGCAGCAAAAACGCCCTGTGTGAACTTACCCTTATAGTGCGTTGATCACAATTTTGCTATTATTGTATATTGAATATTGTAGTCTGTAAATACCCTGCTACCCACAATTTACTTTCTGTTCAAATCACCCCCTTTCTATATTCCCATCCAGAGAATAAATAGTTACGTTGGTTACTTCCGCCTTGTCCTTGTCTGCGTGTTGCATCCAGTGACCTGCTTACACATGTGCGAAATCACATTGCACACCTGCATCTTGTTCTGACATGTGCAGTGGGCTAATTAGTATCCCGAATATGGAGATATTATGTAGATGTTCCTGAGACCTACAAGGTGAGTCATATGAGCTATATTTAATTACTGTGTTTTTTGTTTTTTTGGTCACCTGGTATTTAACAGCATATTTAAGCACTATTACACTTTTTCTCTATGCTATGATACTTTCACTTACAGGCATTTTTAATGTATATGCACATGGTCATATATCTGTTTATTGTATTTTCATCTTTACTGTATATATATTTTTATGCATTTTTATAACATTGTATAATTAGCTTCCTAATCACTTTGCATTTAAATACATGCCATTTATATCCTATCACTGCTTGAGAAAGGTTAATACCTCAGAACCGAAACGTTGCCACTGCCAGTTTTTTTAACATATTGCTTAGGGTGCTATCTATCTATCTATCTATCTATCTATCTATCTATCTATCTATCTATCTATCTAATAGACTAAAAGTCTAAACTAGGTACGGACTGGGGTGAAATTCAGTCCTGGCATTTGAAATCACACAGGCCCATGTTGTCCCCGTCCCCATGAACCAGATGGGATATATTACTAATATTACCCTGGATGGAGGAAGGGAAGATTTTCTACAAGACTAATACTTCTAATGATACCCGTGGCCTGCTGGGGTAAGTGACGGAGTCAGCAACTTTGTGCTCCATCACAACTCTTAACAGTATGGGGGTCTTGAGGACACCAATTCTGTTAACAAAGTAGCAGACAAGGCAGCCCATGACCAGACAGGCCCTTCTGGCATTTGCCAGAATTGCCAGATGGCCAGTCCGGCCCTGGTTTAAACAATCTATCATCAACTGTTTGCACTTATATTTTTCTTTATATATTGAAAAAATAAGCACATAAATTCTAATAATAGTCGGAACAACACCTCTTGAAAAATGGCTGTGAGTCTAAAATGTATAATGAGCTGATCTTTGCATTAGAGATCATTTGCCTTCAGAAGCAATGGGCAATCTAGAGATGCTAAGAATAACATTTTATGGCTAAATGGAAGTTAGAAATATAGTAAGTGTGCAGTAAATTAAAATAAATAACATTTATTCCACAAATCAATCCATTACATATTTAATGTGCATGTTTCTACAAATAAAAAGGAAAGGAGTAAAATTATGAAAATAGAAGTGGATAACATATTTACTAAGGAATCTGTAGTCATGATAAATTATTAGTAAAAATCAGGGCAGGATAAAGCGAGTGTGTTACATATGGAATGTGCGCTATTTACTCTGCTGATAACCAGTAGATACAATTGTGATTCATTGTTAATGAGTGATAGGCTCGGAAAGTTGCACTGAGCACGTAAATGGTTCATGAATCACAATGTCTTTGGGTCCTAGGCACAGAACAGGCCATCCTGTTGTCCCACAGCAAGTCAATAGAGGCGGACACTGAAGACTGACAGATGACTTCCACTTATCAGCAAGGATCAGCTCAGCCTTCACTGGAGGTCAGTAATGTGCCATTCTCCAGAGGTAAGCAGCTGTCTGAAGAGTTGGGATTTTCTACAATATAAGTCACGCCATCCTTCATTGTTGGCTAATGCAATTCCAAAATCATCACACCGTATTAGATAAAAAAAACTTCTTTTATAAAGGTTCTACTATCATTATATTGTTTTTTTTCAACAAGCCTTTTACTTCTATTCCATTAATGTGCACATCTCATTTGTAGCTTTTAGTGAAATATATTTTCCATTCTACTGAAGTAAATGCTTATAATTATCTCTTTAATATTGGAGAAAGGCGTTGATCACATTTGAGTCATTCGTTTTGTTGTACTGGAACCATGATGGCTTTGGTGGATCCATTTTTAAATAGATAGCAAATCCTTAAGGGCTCATTGACCAAATTGGGGTTCACCAGGTTTTCTTGGGGTTTTCAGTTTTTTAATTACCAAGAATAGCACTGCAGTAAAAAATACCAGAAATGACTGGGAGACACTATCATGAGCTCTAGCAGTTGAATTTCTATTACTCATGTACACTGTTTCTATTAATTATGATTGTTAATTTATTATTTTAATATGAAATCTTCTTTAATTGTATAATAGAAATGATGTCACTTATTGAAGGAGTCCATGACCTCTGTTTAGCAATCAAGGGTTTCTAACATGACATCTTATTTAGGATCACAATGGCATTATTATCTCCCATTTTTTTACAATATGAATTGAATAATAATGTTTTTGTATTGTATTATTTTTATTCTTCTGTCTACGAGACGCTTCTATTTTTTCCTCAATTTACTTTTATTTACAGTTGCAGTACTGTGGCAAAACTCAAACTGTGTGAACAAAGCCCTATATCTGGTACCCATCACTCATAGTCTAGCATATAAAAAATGGACAGTGTGCATTATTTGTTTTCATAACGCTACTTTGGAGATGGAATAGTGCAATATGCTTTTACACTATCCAATTTTCCTACCGATGTATACTGGCAAGATAGATTCCAAAAGAGCACTTGTTTTGCTTTCATCTGACTATGGATAGAGTAGCTTGTATATCAGAGACTCTGTAAAAATGTTATTTTCATGGCTCGACTCCAGGACTGAATCTGGTGATCTCTGGCTGTGGGTTGGTTTCCCTCTCTGTTGGACCACAGCCTGTATTGTCTCTGTCCAACTGCTGCTCTTGTCTTTGCTGTGTTGCTTCTGTGCAGATGTTTCCACATCCTCATTTGGTTTGTCCTATCACATCTTGGTAGGGGCTATTTATGCTCATCATGCACATGCTGGTTATATTCCAACGTAGATGGATGTTTGAAGTCCCAGCCCCTGTGTCTCACCTTCTGTGTGCACTTCATTCTGTTGCTTTGGGTTACACTCTGTATATAGTTGAGGGCACAGTTATGGACACTCAGGGTCAGCCGACATTGAGAAGGGGCAACATTGCGGAATTTTAGGGTGCCAATCTCCTTGGTCATCTGTATGCGAACATGTGGTTTGCAGATTTAACATCTCCTCTAGTTTGTTCATCCCCCATTTGAGTGTTAGGGTTCAGTCAAAACAGTTATTTTGAAGTTTGACATGTTTTGACTGAAAAAAACAATCTAAAAATAAATGTTTTATAATTAAAAGGAATCTGTCAGTAGAATCTACCCTCCATTTGAAATTTGACATGTTTTGACTGAAGAAAATAATCTACAAACAAATGTTTTATAATTAAAAGGAATCTATCAGTAGAGTCGACCCTCCATCCATCTATCTGGGCATCCAGAGGAATCCACATTTTTTAATATGTAAATGAGTTGTTAAGATTTATGTTACAAACATATATCTCCCTGAGAATCTGCCTCCAGAGCTTATTATAAATGAAAGTGGGCATTACCAGTGTGAGACATGTTATGAGTGACAGACTGTTCTCCTGTGCAACATGTTTCACACTGGTAACATTCAACATAATTTTCATTTAAAATAATCTCTGCAGGAGATTCTCAGGGAAATCAGTGTCCCACTCATAGCTCTTAACAGTTCATTTACATATTAAGAAAAACACAGATTTCTAGGGAATAAGACATTGGATTGCAGATATCAAGGCTATTTTATTCAATTTTCTATGACCTCCAAACCCCTATAGATGGCTTAGGAAGGTTGATACTACTGACAGATTCCCTATAACTGGAACACATTTACTTCATATATTTGTTCGCTGTAAAGAAAATCCTTTCCATTAACCCGTTAACGACCGATGATATGCCTTTTAACGGTGGTCGATGATATGCCTTTTAACGGTGGTCATTAAAGGACCTTATTCCTCATCGCTGCTCTTTCATGACTCTCAGGAATAAGGGAATAGCGCCACATGGCGGCGGCAGCAATGTCTGTGGGTGTTAGCTGTACATGACAGCTGATACCCTGCTGTATTGGCCCTGGACACCTTTGAAGCTGATCAGAGCTGATTAGCCCCTTAAAAACCTCTGTCAAGTGGTTGCAAGAGGGTTGCAAGACCCACTTGCTTACTATCGAACCCCGCAATGAAAATCGCTGGTCCCGAAGGTTACCATGGTACCCTGAGGTTATATGATGACCCCATAGTACAGTGGCCTGTGAGATCCAGCTATAAGCTGGGTTTCAAAGGCTGTATCAGTAAAACACTGACATTCTCATGCACTGCAGTACACGAGTACTGCAGTGTATGAGACAAGAATAAAAGTTATACATGTCCCATAGTAGGACTAAGTGAAAAAGTAAAAAAGTTACATAAAATATGTAAAAAAAACACAAAAAAGCACACAAAAGTTTCATTGTACAAAGCGCAGCATTTATGATAGAACAAAAAAAAAGTACACATAATTGGTATCACCACATACGGAACGACCCGCTCTATAAAACTGGCATGTTATTTATTCCGTATGGCAAATGCCATAAAAAAAATAATTTAAAAAATGTCAAAAATGTCACTTTTTCATCACACTGATTCACAAAAAAGTGAATAAAAAGCGATAAAAAAGTTGTATGAAGAAAAAGTGGTATAAATGAAAACGCCAAACCATCCTGCAAAAAACAGGCCCTCATTCAGCAAAAAATTAAAACAGTTACAATTCTCCAAATATGATGATGCAAAAACAAATTCATTTTTGCAAAATATTGTTTTAGTGTGTATAAATAGCAAAGCATAAAAAATATATAAATCTGGTATCGCTGTAATCATACCAACCAGATGAACAAATCATTCTTATCACTTTTACAGCACGGTGAACGGCATAAAAAATAACAAACAATAACTGAATTGCTGTTTTTCATGAATTCTGGGTTTGAAAAATCAGAATAAAAAGCCATTAAAAAATATTATGGGCCTTAAAATGGTATAAAAAAATCTGCAACTTGTCCTGCAAAAAAAATAAGCCTTCATACAGCTCTGTTCGCCAGCTCTGTTCGCCAAAAAATAAAAAAGTAACAGCTCTCAGAATACAACAACGAAAAAAGCTATATTTTATAAACAAGCATTTTTACTGTGATAGCAGCAAAATCTTAAAGAGCCCCGATATAAATCTAGTATCGCTGTTATCACATTGACCCGAAGAATAAATCCGCTTTATCACTTATACAGCATAGTGAAATAAAAATAAGAACTGTTCTTGTACTGCTATTTGTTCACTCTACCTCCCAAAAATCGAACAAGGATCATCTCACATTTATCCTGCGATCTCCGCAGAGCGCTTACATAGGGATTTGTGTGTAAATTCCCCAAAACCGTGATTCAGACAAAACTTCAATGGAACATCTCACTCATGAAGCAGATGGAGTCACTTTGGACTGGTCTCTGTTCCGGCGGTGTCCCATCATCTTAGGTGTCTTTTTAGCGCACAAGTATGGATGACCACAAATCTGTGAATGTCTAAAAAGATGGATACCACCAGACCAGATGCCAAATGGAGTCCAAAATGCCTCCATCTTCCTCATTATGATGGGTGGTTCCATTGGGGTTTTGTCTGAATTGCATTTTTGTGAAGAAGGAGAAAGCGCATGTTTGTCTCTTACACACTCTTACATACATCCCTCCTAAAACATAGTCATCCCTGACCATACGGTACCTGAAAAATACCAAACAATTGTATAGGCATACTTTAAAACATTTAGCATAAAATTCAACTCTCTTTACCAGAGTCCTTTTCTGTTCCACATTGACCCTATTTCCATTAGGTTGGGACTCCAGAATTATAGATTAAAATTCTTTATTAATGCAGCGCCCCTTTTGGTCTACAGAAAGCATTGACTACCCAGCAGTCCATGGCTGCAGTTCCTTTTAACCCGGTAAATTCTTCAGATATTCATTTTGTCACAGGGGTCTGCCTGACTCTGGTCCTGACACCATGGGGACCCGACAAAGTGTGTCCATTTTTAAAACACAACAGCCCATTGGCCAACTTACACTAGCTCTGACATTGCAGGAGCTTAGTCCTTGCAGTTATGACTTGGATCAATACTCAGGTCATCCTGTTCCGTTTTCCCCCTCTCTCCTTTTCGAAGAGTGTGCTGCCCAATAGTCCCAGGGGAAAAGTTCAAGGTTAACCACAGTCAAAGTTCATGGGGGAATGGGACAGAATCCTTAGGGCAGTTGCCCACAGTCCTTTTCAGTTACAAAAGGGTGATTGACCCTAAAAGGGTCTTAGTTCTGTAATCTAGCAGGAGGATGCAAAACTTGCGCAAAAGAAATTGGAGGGGGAAAAAACACACACTGCACACATTGACAAATCAAACCTTCTGCCAGACTGGCCACCACAGGCTATCTCCAGTACTTTTTAGGGCTTCTTCACCTTCAGGGATGCAGAACAGTCCCCAGTTCCTCTTTGTGCAACAAGTAAGCTGTACTCCGGCCACCAATTAAAACAAAAATGGCTATACTCACTCCTGAGCATCATTGCAGACAGCATATTGAGCAGCTCCGTGGTCCTGTATGTAAATAAATGTGTTGCCAGAGCATGGTCCATTTTAGGATACCTCCCAATATTCACTGGGGGCATGACCTTGACTTGTGGGGGAATAGCACTTGAGGCACAAGCCAGGGGGGCCACACTGGCTTGACCAGGCTCTGGGGACTTATAGTATCAAGTTGATTGTGAGGCGATAAAGGCGATCTTAGGAGTAGGAGATTCATCAGTTTCTATGTGCCGACATGGGGCACGACATACATGGCAGGACTCCACCCAATTTGGGTTCTGATCCCTTTATACACAACATGTCCATCCTTTCTTTAGGTACAATGTAATGGGGTGGAGTTAATCTGGGAATGGCAGGGAGGTCAGTGCCATCTTTGTTACATACTTTTATATATAAAAACTTATTACTAGTGTTGAGCGATACCGTCCGATACTTGAAAGTATCGGTATTGGAAAGTATCGGCCGATACCGGCAAAGTATCGGAACTAATCCGATACCGATACCCGATACCAATACAAGTCAATGGGACACCAAGTATCGGACGGTATCCTGTATGGTTCCCAGGGTCTGAAGGAGAGGAAACTCTCCTTCAGGCCCTGGGATCCATATCAATGTGTAAAAGAAAGAATTAAAATAAAAAATAGGGATATACTCACCTCTCCGACGCAGCCTGGACTTTTCCGCCGTAACCGGGAGCCGTTGTACCTAAGAATGCGCGCTTGAAGGGCCTTAGATGACGTCACGGCGCTCTGATTGGTCCGTAGCGGTCATGTGACCGCTACGCGACCAATCACAAAGCAGTGACGTCACCTAAGGTCTTTCAAGCGCTTGAAAGACCTTAGGTGACGTCACTGCTTTGTGATTGGTCGCGTAGCGGTCACGCGACCGCTACGGACCAATCAGAGCGCCGTGACGTCATCTAAGGCCCTTCAAGCGTGCATTTTTAGGTACAACGGCTCCCGGTTATGGCGGTAAAGTCCAGGCTGCGTCGGAGAGGTGAGTATATCCCTATTTTTAATTTTAATTCTTTCTTTTACACATTGATATTAATCCCGATACCGATTCCCGATACCACAAAAGTATCGGATCTCGGTATCGGAATTCCGATACCCGCAAGTATCGGCCGATACCCGATACTTGCGGTATCGGAATGCTCAACACTACTTATTACCATGTTTTTCTTCCTTCAACTTGCCTCTAGTTACACATTTAGATGATTTCCACCATATCACCATATCTCAGCCTGATCTAACAAGCCAGCATCACTTAAACATCTTCTCTTCTCCTTCAATAATTTTTTCCAGAAATCTTCATTAAGCCTGCCACGCAGTGGACAACCAGATGCTGAACAAAACTTTTAATTTTACTTTTTAATTTTCTGCACAAATTTATTTCCTTTTTTCTCCTTTGCCTTTTTGACAGCAGCTCTACCTTGCACAGTCTGTCCCTTAGTGGACAGATTACCCATCTTCTGTCTTTTACAACAGGAATACTGGAGCTGAGAGGTAAAGCAGAGGGGACTCTTACCATTAGCTATGGTCTCTTTCTCTGTCTCTCCATGCCTGACATATATAATCAGTCAAAAACCATTGGCCCCTACTTCAATCAACTAATCGTTACAATCCAACCCCACGTACAGATGACCAGTGAAATGCCAAATCCACACTTCCCACAAAACATACAACACTGGAATTCCACACAGTAAACAAGGTCTCCTCAGGGTTATTTTTCTAACAGTAATGGACTCCCGTACTATGAAGAGATCGAATGACCTGCAACACACTTACCCAAAACACACTGAGGCCAAGACAGAGGGTTAAGTTCAGGTAGTGTAAAAATAAAGCTTCTTACCTTTTGCTGCAGCTGTCCTGAGTTGACCATCTGTGTGGGCACAGCAAAACGTTTGGATCAAGCTGTCATTGTGAGCTAGCGGGACCCCCTTTGGGCACCAGGTTTTGTCATCACCACATAATGTGGGACATTCTGAGACATTGTTCCTGTTCCAAATTAATTTGTAAAATCCAAATACGTTCAGGAGAGAGTCACGCAGAAACACACTTACAGGTGCTTCTCTCAAAATTAGAATATCGTCAAAAAGTTAATTTATTTCAGTAGTTCAATACAACATGTTAAACTCATATATTAGAGTCATTACAAACAGTGATTTATTTCAAGTGTTTATTTCTGTTAATGTTGATGATTATGGCTTACAGCCAATGAAAACCCAAAAGTCATTATCTCAGTAAATTAGAATAATTCACAAAAAAATACCTGCAAAGGTTTCCTAAGCATTTAAAAAGATCCCTTAGTCTGTCTCAGTAGGCTCCACAATCATGGGGAAGAATTCTGACTTGACAGATGTCCAGAAGGCAGTCATTGACACACTCCACAAGGAGTGTAAGCCACAAAAGGTCATTGCTATCCAGGACATGGGCTACAAGCAGAGGCTTAGCTAGGGTTTTGGGTCGGGGGCGAAACTTCTCAGTGGGCCCCTAACCAGGTAAACTTGATTACAACTCGGTGACGCACGCTAATAGTGGAGGAGAACCTAGGCAGATGACCGCGCTATTACTGAAAATAATCTACTATATAATTGTCTAAGGGTCACTTCCGTCTGTCTGTCTTTCTGTCTGTCTCTCACGGATATTCATTGATCGCGACCTCTGTCTGTCATGGAAATCCAAGTCGCTGATTGGTCTCGCCAGCTGCCTGTCATGGCTGCCGTGACCAATCAGCGACGGCCACAGTCCAATTAGTCCCTCCCTACTCCCCTGCAGTCAGTGCCCGGCGCCCGCTCCATACGCCCCTCCAGTCAACGTTCACACAGGGTTAATGCCAGTGGTAAAGGACCGCGTTATGCCGCGGGTAACTCAGTTATGCCGCGGGTAACTCACTCCGTTACCGCCGCTATTAACCCTGTGTGACCAAGTTTTTACTATTGATGCTGCCTATGTAACATCAATAGTAAAAAGACCTAATGTTAAAAATAATAAAAAAAAACAAAAAACCTGCTATTCTCACCTTCCGTAGTCCATCAATGCGCTCGCGCCTGCCGCCAGTTTCCATTCCCAGAGATACATTGCGAAATTACCCAGAAGACTTAGCGGTCTCGACCGATAAGTGATCTCGGTAATTTTGCAATGCATCCTGGGAACGAAAGATGGCGGTAGCCGCGTGCACATTACTAGAGGTTCGCTGGCTCTACGCTGGATCCCGACGGGTGAGTATATAACTATTTTATTTTTTTAACAGGGATATCGTGCCCACACTGCTAAATACTACGTGGGCTGTGTTAGATACCGTGTGGCTGCTATATACTACCTGGCCAGTGTTAGATACTATGTGGGCTGCATTATATACTACATGGCTGCTATATACTACCTGGGCAGTGTTATATACTACGTGCTATATACTACGTGGCCACTGTTAGATACTATGTGGGCTGTGCTATATATTACGTGGGCTGTGTTATATATTACGTGGCCAGTGTTACATACTACGTGGGCTGTGTTATATACTGTGTGGCTGCTATATACTGCGTGGCTGCTATATACTGTGTGGGCTGTGTTATATACTACGTGGGCTGTGTTATTTGCTGCGTGGCCTATATTAACGCATCGGGTATTCTACAATATGTATGTATATAGCAGCCACATGGTATATACCACAGGCCACGTACTACTCCTATATACTACGTGGCCTGTTGTGAATTCTGTTCTTGGGCTCCCTCCGGTGGTTGTAAGTGGTAGCGCTGCTGTCTCTGAATCGCAGCATTTATCAGGTGTGTTCACTTTTTGCAAATCTGACTGGGCTATTTAGTCTTGCTTCACCATTTAGTCAGTGCCAGTTGTCCATTGTTCCTGGAGGATTCACATCTCTGCCTGGTCTCTCCTGCTTTGCAGTTCTTTTCAACAAAGATAAGTTCTGGCCTTGATTTTTTGCTGTCCACATGCTGTGGCCTTATTGTTCAGTTCTTTTCCATGTTTTTGTCTTGTCCAGCTTGGTCTGTATAAGGATTTGTTTAGCCAAGCTGGTATCTCTGGAGATGCAGATATACCCTCCATATCTTTAGTTAGCTGTGGAGTTTTTGTATTTTCTGTGGTGGATATTTTCTAGTGTTTTAATACTGACCGCATAGTACTCTGTCCTATCCTTTCTATTTAGCTAGAAGTGGCCTCCTTTGCTAAATTCTGATTTCAGTCTGTGTATGTTTTTTCCCTCTCCTCTCACAGTCAATATTTGTGGGGCGCTGTCTATCCTTTGGGAATTTTCTCTGAGGCAAGATAGTTTTCCGTTTTCTATCTCTAGGGGTAATTAGTCCTCCGGCTGTGTCGAGATGTCCAGGGAGTGCTAGGTACATTCCATGGCTACTTCTAGTTGCGGTGTTAAGTTCAGGGTCTGCGGTCAGTACAGGTACCACCTTCTCCAGAGTACGTCTCATGCTGCTCTTAGGCCACCAGATCATAACAGTGGCCTGTGCTATATACTATGTGGCTGCTATATACATACATACATATTCTAGAATACCCGATGCGTTAGAATCGGGCCACCATCTAGTCTCTATATAAAGACCAACATGGATATTACCGCCATATGGTCAGTGGTAGATACCAGTCCTACAGAACATATAAGAGATCACAGCACAGTTACAGATAGTGACTTACCGCTGACGTTCTTTCTGATGGAATCGTTCACTTTTCCCTTCTTTTCCATCTAGCCCAGACCGACATGACTCTGCTGCAGAGAATACAACAAAGACATATTTCACTTCTCATATTCCAGCCCCATCACCCTCTGTTCCCAACCTGCACAAACTCATCATCCTGCTGATATCCCAATATTGAGCCGCTGCTGCTGTATGTGTCCCTATTATTGCACCTGCTGTGTGGTTCTCTGTGCCTTCTAAATTCTAAAGCAACCCTCTATAATATAGTAATACCAGGTGCAAGTGCCCTAGAAGACAGTGCCCATATTTTGCCCCTAGAAAGTAATATTGTCCTCTGTGTGCCCCTTTGATAGTCACAGTAACCTGAGTTCCCCTATAACAATCAGTGCTCACTTTACATTTAATAATGTCCCGAGTCTCCCCCTGTATAGCTCCCCTATACACAGTATGATGCTCTCTTATACACAGTACAATACCCCCTCACTGTATAGTACCACCCACACAGTATACTGACCCCTTAGTAGCCCCCAAACTGTTTGATGGCTCCAACACTGTATGATGGTCCCCTCACTGTAATCTCCACACTGTATGGTGGCCCCCTAGATAGCCTCCATATAGTATAATGCACCAGATAGTCCTCAATATAGTATAATGCACTCCCCATAGGCCTCCATATAGTATAATGCACTCCCCATAGCAAAAACGCTATTAACCTGCAGATATATGGATAATCTGCAGGTTAATAGCATTGCTAACCTTCTAGGTGCCTGAACTGTTTTCTCCCCTGTAGCATTCAGTTTGAGTCATGGGGATTGTGCCAGCACAGGTTCATTCATCACTCTAAGTATACAAAGCGGTGGCTGTAGCCACGCCCCTGGCCCTGACTGACCACCAGCATCAGAGCATTCGGCTAACTGTAGGCCCCAGTTAATAACGCTATTAAACTGTAAATTAACCCCATATCTGCAAGTTAATAGCATTCTAGATGGTGACAGGTTCCCTTTAATGTGTGCACATCACCTTACACCTACCATTCATAAATTATAATTTGAAAAATATAAAACACTATTAAACTGTTTTATAAAGTTAGTGTTACTTTGAAGCTTAAATATTATGACATATGTTTTTTCCCGTTTTTTTTGTCTATACCGGGATGAGTCCTATAGTACAATATGTCGTACAGTCGTAAAAATTATAGTAATTCTGATTTTGGGACACTTTAAGTATTAAATACAAAAATACAATTTTTTATAACATAATTTCCTAATTATAATTGCTTTGAAAACAAGGCTATCTATAAATACAAGAAAGGTAGTAAACATGTACAGTATTTTCAATTCCTCCATTTGCAATGCAGGTACAGGCTGCACAAATATGTTACGTAATGTATGTTAGAAAGATTTATGACAGTATATAGTCAGAATTACTGGCAGCTTTTTCTGTAAAATTCAGCCGGAATTCTGTGATATTCTGCCATTTGTAGAGGTAAGTCTTCTGAAATTTGAATTGACCAACTTGGACAAATGTCCTTCCAAAATGTGATTCTTGATATTGCGAAACTTCAAACTCACTATAACATCTGATGTCTCCTGGAACTGTCTAAAATCCCTTTAAAGTTATTTTAGGCAAATACATAATTAGGTTGTGGTAACCAATAGCCTATTTAACAGGACTCTGCAGTGTCAGACTTTTTAGGCTACTTAAATAGTATAAAAAGATCCAGTGCAGGCAGTGCAAATGAAAGAAGCTGTGGCTTTTTCACATGTGGAGTGCAAAAATTCAATCCATGTTCAACAAATGTCAAGGGACTTGATAAATAATAGTCTGCAAAAAGAATGTCTGGTTTGGCTTCTTATCTCAAATCATATGGCAAGGCTCAGTACATGGTTGATATTGACTTTTAGTATTGGTACATCCAATAGTGGAAATAGAGATCCAATTCAATTCTTCTCTGAGAGGTGACTTACATATTTAACTTCCCAGAGGAGCATTGCATGGCCTATAAGTCTTTTATGCCAGTTCGAAGCCTCTGATCCAGCCAAATCAAACCTCATTCTTTGCACTGATGAGTGGCAAATACCCCAAAACAAGTGTCTGGTTTGGCCTATTATCCTAAATCATGTGGCAAGGCTCATTAAAGGGTCAATATTGACTTTTAGGATTGGACATCTAATAGGGGGCGCTGGAGCTCCTGTCCTTTTCCTCTCTGAACATACATTAGTAAGTGAAGAAGCAATAACACTTTCACAAGCCAATTATCCCTTTATTTAGGGAACAGGAACAGGTGAGCTTTTTTTAATTTGAAGACGCAAAGGCTTCTCAACTTGTAGTGAAAAAATTATCACTTTTTTGCATTCTGCAAAAGGTTTGCTGTTTTTAAAATGAATGACATGCAAGCTTTGGTTTCAGTATTTTTCCTTCGAACAAAAACTTAGGAGAAATAGGTATTAAACTGTTTTCCTTGTTTGTAGTATGTCAAGAATAAAAATACAATTGTGTTATTAATGTGCTGCTACAGCAAAATATCACGGATCAATCAATTAACATTCCCACTGGTTCTGCAGGTTCAGTACCTCCCTATCACTAGACTCTTTGAATTAATTATTATTCACAGAAAGAGACTACCATGACCATCTTTAAAGGGAATCTGTCACCTACTTTTTCGTATATAAGCTTCGGACACCGCCATCAGGGGCTTATCTGCAGCATTCTGTAAAGCTGTAGATAAGCCCCAGATGTAACCTGAAAGGTAAGAAAAACAAGTAAGATTATACTCACCTCGGGGGGCGGTCCGGTGCGGTCCAGCCCGATGGGCGTCGCGGTCCGGATCCGGCGCCTCCCATCTTCATGCGATGACTTCTTCTTCCTTGCTTCTGTCTTGGCTCATGCACAGGCGTATTTTATCTCCCCTGTTGAGGGTGAAGGCACCAGGAAAGGTCCGAGAAGCCCAGCACCTGCGCACTGCAGTACTTTACGCTGCCCTCAACAGGGCAGATAAACTATGCCTACGCAGGAGCCAGGACAGAAGCAAGGAAGATGATGTCATCACATGAAGATGGGAGGTCCTGGACTCGGACCGTGACGCCCATCAGACCAGACTGGACCGCTCCCCCCAGGTGAGTGTAATATAAGTTGTTTTTCTTATCTTTCAATTTACATCAGGGGCTTATCTACAGCATTACAGAATGCTGTAGATAAGCCCCTGATGGGGGTGGCTGAAGCTTATATACGAAAAAGTAGGTGACAGATTCCCTTTAATGTGTTTCAGCACTGCATTAGTACACCTCAATCAGTTTAAGCCTTTATTTATCCCTATATGTAATGGCACTCAGAATGTCTATCCCTACACATTGGTTTTTCTAGACTTTGTGATTTAACAGTTACAAAGCAATATGGTGCCATGAGCTATAACTGTAGAAAAAAACATGGACCGCGAATACCAAAATTCATTCTTTGATCTAATGCCGCTAGGCAGACATTTACAAACTGAGGTTCTTAGTTTAACATTATGATCAGACTGTATGAAGCCCACTACCTCTGTCTGTCACAGTGAACCTCTCAGTGGGTCCATAGCCTAAAAGGTGCGGCACCGGGTGCAAACCACCATCTCAGCCACAGTGCACCAGCAGGGCCTGGTGACCTGATACTCCAAAGCACCTGTGCTGCGAGACTGAGTCCTCATAACTCCAGGCCACACCGCCCACAGGAACATTACCACAGCTACAATGGCCGCCACACAACACCAAAACAGGAGACTGCAATCGTAGTTACCTCTATTTCGTTCATCTCACCGACAGAGATCTTGTAGAAGGTGAGTTTTTTCACATCTATTCACCTGGTGTAGGTGCTGTGTGCATGGATGTGCGGTCCGTGTCTTTTTCTACAATTATGGAACATGGTGCCATGAGCCTAGTCTCTGCTCTGCAATTTTCAGCAGCATGTGAAATGGCGGATAGCATTTTTTTCCTTCTTAAATTGAATCACAAAGTATTCCTTTTTGCCAGAAACGGCGAATTTCAGGAATTCTACTCTAAGTCAATTTGTCATTGATCGATCGGCTCATTTCTAGTCAGTGAAAAATGCATCACCATCTAAGAGGAACCACCTCAAGACAGCACACAGTACGGCGCTTTGGCAGTATTAATACATGAGTGTTGATAGGGAAGATCAATATATGAAAATATCCACCATCAGACCATCCATCAATTCTTTGGAGATCTCGTTAACATACCTGATTTGAAATCACAAGCATTCTTCTCCTACCGCTTTTCAAGTCTGTGCCTATTGTAACCATTGTAGAAGAAAATATAAAGAAATCTTTATTTCATCATAACTATACAATAATACAATATTAACAATTAATACATTAAATAAGTAAATATACAGTGGGTACGGAAAATATTCATACCCCTTTAAATTTTTTATTCTTTGTTTCATTGCAGCCAGTTTGTAAATTCAAAAAAGTTCATTTTTTTCTTAATAATGTACACTCTGCACCCCATCTTGACTGAAAAAACAGAAATGTAGAAATTTTTGCAAATTTATTAAAAAAGAAAATCTGAAATATCACATGGTCATAAGTATTCAGACTCTTTGCTCAGGATTGAGTAGAAGCACCCTTTTGAGCTAGTACAGCCATGAGTCTTCTTGGGAATGATGCAACAAGTTTTTCACACCTGGATTTGGGAATCCTCTGCCATTGTTCCTTGCAGATCCTCTAAAGTTCCATCAGGTTGGATGGTGAACGTTGCTGGACAGTCATTTTCAGGTCTTTCCAGAGATGTTCAATTGGGTTTAGGTCAGGGCTCTGGCTGGGCCAGTCAGGAATGGTCACAGAGTTGTCCTGAAGCCACTCCTTTGTTATTTTAGCTGTGTGCTTAGGGTCATTGTCTTGTTGGAAGATGAGCCTTCAGCCAAGTGTGAGGTCCAGAGCACTCTGGAAGAGGTTTTCATCCAGGATATCTCTGTACTTGGCCGCATTCATGTTTCCTTCAATGACAAGTTGACAACCAGTTGTCCTAACCCTGCAGTTGAAAAACACCCCCATTGCATGATGCTGACACTACCATGGGATTGTATTGGGCAGGTGATGAGCAGTGCCTGGTTTTCTCCACACATACCGCTTAGAATTATCACCTAAAACGTCTATCTTCATCTCATCAGACCAGAGAATCTTATTTCTCATAGTCTGGGAGTCCTTCATTTGTTTTTTAGCAAACTCTATTTGGGCTTCCATATGTCTTGCACTGAGGAGAGGCTTCCGTTGGGCCACTCTGCCATAGAGGCCCGACTGGTGGAGGGCTGCAGTGATAGCTGACTTTGTAGAACTTTCTCCCATCTCCCTACTGCATCTCTGGAGCTCAGCCACAGTGATCTTGGGGTTCTTCTTTACCTCTCTCACCAAGGCTCGTCTCCCATAATTGCTCAGTTTGGCTGGATGGCCAGGTCTAGGAAGACTTCTGGTGGTCCCAAACGTCTTCCATTTAAGGATTATGGAGGCCACTGTGCTCTTAGTAACCTTGAGTACTGAAGAAATTCTGTTGTAACCTTGGCCAGATCTGTGCCTTGCCACAATTCTGTCTCTGAGCTCCTTGGCCAGTACCTTTGACCTCATGATTCTCATTTGGTCTGACATGCGCTGTGAGCTGTGAGGTCTTATATAGACAGGTGTGCGCCTTTCCAAATCAAGTCCTATCAATTTAATTAAACACAGCTGGACTCCAGTGAAGGAGTAGAACCATCTCAAAGAGGATCACAAGGAAATGGACAGCATGTAACTTAAATATGAGTGTCTGGGCAAAGGGTCTGAATACTTATGACCATGTGATATTTCAATTTTTCTTTTTTAATAAATTTGCAAAAATTTCTGCATTTCTGTTTTTTTCAGTCAAGATGGGGAGCAGAGTGTACATTAATGTGAAAAAATGAAGTTTTTGAATTTACCAAATGGCTGCAATGAAACAAAGAGTGAAAAATTTAAAGGGGTCTGAATACTTTCCATGCCCACTGTACATGCATATGTATAGATATATACATATGTACAGTACAGATCAAAAGTTTGGACACACCTTCTCATTTAAAGATTTTTCAGTATTTTCATGACTATGAAAATTGTACATTCACACTGAAGGCATCAAAACTATGAATTAACACATGTGTGATTATATACTTAACAAAAAAGTGGGAAACAACTGAAAATATGTCTTATATTCTAGGTTCTTCAAAGTAGCCACCTTTTGCTTTGATGACTGCTTTGCACACTCTTGGCATTCTCTTGATGATGAAAGGTCAGTATGTCATTTTTTTGTTTAATCGCAGCAGCAACATATGGGACATATTATTCTATGGAGCATCTTATGGGGCCATCAACCATTATGGAGCAGCATATGGGGCATAATATGTTATGGAGCATCTTATTGGGCCATCAACCTTTGTGCAGCATTATATGGGGCATAATATTCTATGGAGCATCTTATGGGTCCATCAACCTTTGTGCAGAATTATATGGGGCATAATATTCTATGGAGCATCTTATGGGGCCATCAAGCTTTATGGAGCAACATATGGGGCATATTATTCTATTGAGCATCTTATGGGGCCATCAACCTTTGAGGAGCATTATATGGTGCATAATATTCTATTGAGGATCTTATGGGGCCATCAACCTTTGTGCAGCATTATATGGGGCATAATATTCTATGGAGCATCTTATGGGGCCATCAACCTTTATTGAGCAGCATATGGGGCATATTATTCTATTGAGCATCTTATGGGGCCATCAACCTTTGTGCAGCATTATATGGGGCATTATATTCTATGGAGCATCTTATGGGGCCATCAACCTTTGTGCAGTATTATATATGGGCATAATATTCTATGGAGCATCTTATGGGGCCCATTAATAACCTTTTATGCAGCATTATAGGGGGCATATTTTAATATGGAGCATCTTATGGGGCCCATCATGAACTTTATGGAGCATTATATGGGGCTCCTGATTCAATATGGATATTCAAAAACACTTAACCTACTAATGTCTCAATTAATTTTACTTTTATTGGTATTTTTGAAATTTACCAGTAGCTGTTGCATTTCCCACCCTAGGCTTATACTCGAGTCAATACGTTTTCCCAGTTTTTTGTGGCAAAATTAAGGGTCTCGACTTATACTCGTGTCGGCTTATACTCAAGTATATACGGTATATGCACAGGGGCTCCTTCTTCATGCAGGTTTACAAATGAATTAGTAAGACAAGAGCACAACATTTAAGTGATATTACAACAGGACATTTGTTCATGAGGTAGAAGGGGGATGCCCCCTAAAGATAAGCCGAGAAAATCAAACTAGGGTTTTTGAGGCAGTTGGAATGTTCCCTTAGTTATGTGTAATCCATCTGGTGGGGGTGTGAATTGTGACCGTGTAATGAGTCATAAATCCAGGTGTTAAACAGAGTCCTATTGTCAAAGAATTGAACATACTGTATATACTCGAGTGTAAGCCGAGATTTTCAGCCCATTTTTTTAGGCTGAAAGTTCCCCTCTCTTCTTATACTTGAGTCATTGTCCCAGGGTGTCGGCGGTGGAGGGGGAGCAGCAGCTGTCACATCATACTCACCTGCTCCCGACGCATCTCTGCATGTCCCTGCTTCTCCGATGCGATGGTTTCTCCTGGCACCGGCAGCTCTTCCTGTGTTTAGCAGTCACATGGTACCACTCATTAAAGTAATGAATATGGATGCGACTCCACTCCCATAGGGGCGGAGCGCATATTCATTACTTTAATGAGCGGTACCAGTAACCGCTGAACACTGGAACAAGCTGCCGGCCCTGGAGAGACCATCGCATCAGAGAAGCTGCCAGGGACCACGTCGGGAGGGTGAGTATGACGGGGAGGGTGAGTATTGCGATATTCACCTATCCCCATTCCATCGCTGGGTTCTATCTTCCGCATCCTCTGGCTGTGAAGTTCAGGTCAGAGGGCGCCATGACGTTTTTAGTGTGCGCGTTGCCCTCTGCCTGAACAGTCACTGCAGAGAGCCGGAAGACAGAGCGGCATGCGGGGGTGGAACGGGGACAGGTGAATATCACAAGTGCCGGTGTCCCCTCCTGCTCAGGACAAGAGGTGAGTATGTCATTTTTTTTTAATAGCAGCAGCAGCATATGGGGCATAATATTTTATAGAGCATCTTATAGGGCCATAATCAACCTTTATGTAGTATTGTATGGGGCAAATGTTTCTATGGAGCTCCTTATGGGGCCATAAACAACCTTTGTGCAGCATTATATGGGGCAAATGTTTCTATGGAGCATCTTATGGGGCCATAATCAACCTTTATGCAGCATTGTATGGGGAAAATGTTTCTATGGAGCATCTTATGGGGCCATAATCAACCTTTGTGCAGCATTATATGGGGCATATTCTTGTATGAAGCATCTTATGGGACCCATCATAAACTTTATGGAGCATTATATGGGGTGTATTTTGTATGGAGCATTATATGGGGCTCCTGATTCAATATAGATATTCAAAAACAAACTACTGATGTCTCAATTAATTTTACTTTTATTGGTATCTATTTTTATTTTTGAAATTTACCAGTAGCTGCTGCATTTCCCACCCTAGGCTTATACTCGAGTCATTAAGTTTTCCCAGGTTTTTGTTGCAAAATTAGGAGTCTCGGATTATACTCGGGTCAGCTTATACTCGAGTATATACGGTAATTATCGTTTTGAATTCCCTAAATTCTCTCTGTTTTCCTTAAAATTACCTTTTAGCATTAAGACTTTTAAATCTGTCATGTTCAACTCTTTGACAATAGGACTAAATTTACCATTCATACCGCCTCTTCATTTCACTGTATACATGTATATATATATTTATATACACAGCTCTGGCAAAAATTACGAGACCACTGGAAAATGTTCAGTTTGTCTGATTTTTCTCTTTATAGGTATATTTTGGAGTAAAATGTAAATTTTTATTTTATTCTATAAACTATTGACAACATGTCTCTGAATTTCCAAGCAATAAATTTTGTATTTTTTTTCTGAAAAAGAAAAATGGTCAAAATTAAAAAAAAACCCAGTGCTTTCAGACCTCAAATAATGCAATGAAAACAAGTTCATAATCATTTAGAAACAACAATACTAATGTTTTAACTTAGGAAGAGTTCAGAAATCAATATTTTGTGGAATTACCATGATTTTTAATCACATCTTTCATGTGTCATGGCATGCTTTCCAGCAGTCTTTCACACTGCTTTCAGCGCAAAAATGTAGGAAGTTCTTCTTTGTTTGATGGCTTGTGACTATTCAGCATCATCTTGATTACATTCCAGAGGTTTTCAATGAGGTTCAGGTCTGGAGATTGGGCTGTCTATTACAGGGTTTTGATGTGGTGGTCTCTTAATTTTTGCCAGAGCTTTATATACACACACACATTGGCGACATTAAGAATTTTTTTGATACACTGCCGATTTTGCAAGTTTCCCCACCTACAAAGAATGGAAAGGTCTGTAATTTTTATCGTAGGTACACTTCAACTGTGAGAGACAGAATCTAAAAAAATGTTCAGAAAAATCACATTGTATGATTTTACATAATTAACTTGCATTTTATTGCATGAAATAAGTATTTAATACAATAGAAAAATAGAACTTAATATTTGGTACAGAAACCTTTGTTTGCAATTACAGAGCTCAGAAGTTTCTTGTAGTTCTTGACCAAGTTTGCACACACTGCAGCAAGGATTTCAACCCATTCCTCCATACAGATCTTCTCCAGATCTTTCAGGTTTTGGTGCTGTTGCTGGGCAACATTGAGTTTCAATTGCCTCCATAGATTTTCAATTGGGTTCAGGTCTGGAGACTGGCTAGGCCACTCCAGGACCTTGAAATACCTCTTACGGAGCCACTCTTTAGTTGCCCTGCCTGTGTGTTTCAGGTCATTGTCATGCTAGAAGACCTAGTCACAATCCATCTTCAATGCTCTTATTGAGAGAAGGAGGCTGTTGGCAAAAATCTCAACATACATGACCCCATTCATCCTCCCTTCAGTACTGTGCAGTCATCCTGCCTCATGGTTGGGACGGTGTTCTTGGGGTTGTACTCATCCTTCTCTTTCCTCCAAATTCGGCGAGTGAAGTTGATAAAAAAAAAATCTATTTTGGTCTCATCTGACCACATGACCTTCTCCCATGCCTCCTCTTTATCATCCATATGGTCATTGGTGAACTTGAAACGGGCCTGGACATGTGATGGCATGAGCAGGAGGACCTTGCGTGCCTGCAGGATTTTATTCCATGACAGCTAGTGTGCTACTAACGGTAATGTTTAAGACTGTGGTACCAGCTCTCTGCAGGTCATTGACCTGGTCCTCCTGTGTACTTCTGGACTGATTCCTGACCTTTCTCAGAGTCATCCTTACCCCACGAGGCGAGATCTTGCATGGAACCCCAGAACGTGGAAAATTGACAGTCATCTTGTGTTTCTTCCATTTTCTAATAATTATGCCAACAGTTGTTGCTTTCTCACCAAGCTGCTTGCATCTTGTCCTGTAGTCCATCTCAGCCTTGGGCAGGTCTACAATTTTGTCCTTGGTCTCCTTAGACAGCTCTTTGTTCTTGGCCACAGGGAAGAGATTGGAATGTGATTGATTGAATGTGTGGACAGGTATCTTTTATACAAGTAACGAGTACAAACCGGTGCAATTAATATAGGTAATCAGTACAGTGTAGGAGGGCTTTTTAAAGAAAAACTAACGGGTCTGTGAGAGCAAGAATTCTTGCTGGTTGGTGATCAAATACTTATTCCATGCAATAAAATACAATGTAATTATGTAAAAAATCATACAATGTGAATTTCTATATTTATTTTTAGATTCTGTCTCTCACAGGTGAAGTGTACCTACGATAAAAATTACAGACCTCTCCATTCTTTGTATGTGTGAAAACTTGCAAAATCGGCAGTGTATCAAATACATATCTTCCCCACTGTATGTATAAATACAATAGGGCTCGATTTAACACCATATATATTGTATAGCAGGGAATGCTATTAATGTAGTCAGTGCATATTTAATAGGCAATGTATCTGTATCCTCTCCAGTTACATGTGGGCGCAGGAACAAAAAACATACTACACCACCTACACTTATAGCAGCAGGTCTCTATAATATCTGAATTGCCGGTCAGCTAAATGTCAACATTTTTCTCCTATCATAATAAAGCAGAGGTTGATCATTTCAGGATGTGATACTTGATATACCTTATAATCATGTTATACTTATGTTTATTTAGTTCCAATCATCTCTCAGCAACTGTATGCTTTATTGATCAATATTCCCAGTCACCCTGTAATAGACCAAATCGTCTGCTGTGCTCTCTAATGGGAAGGAGCAGGCCTATTAGTGCCCAGGTTATGGGAATCAATACGCCTGTAATCTTTTTAGAACATCACTGTCACTTGTATCACAGCACTGCTCTATCAGGCATCAGCCAACTATGTACAGCAAATGTCAAACCGCTTTATACTTAGCATCACCTATCACATTCAAGCAGAAGTCTATACAGACATACACACTGCTCATTTCACATAACGTTCCTGGTATAGCGCTCTGTATATCTATTATCCAATGATCGCACAGGCTCGGGATTGTTTAAGCAATCAATATATAACAACTGGTCAATTGATTCGAGCATTTAGATAATTCTAAGAATTGTACTTAGGTTAATAGTCTGTCATTTCAACATGGCAATTGATTATTTTTATAAAACATGTCAAAATATTCAAAGTATCTCTTTCTTTCTATAAAAAATTAGGAGCAGGAGTATCTAAATACATACAGTGGGCACAGAAAGTATTCTGACCCCTTTAAATTTTTCGCTATTTGTTTCATTGCAGCCATTTGGTAAATTCAAAAAAGTTCATTTTTTTCACATTAATGTACACTCTGAACCCCATATTGACTCAAAAAAACAGAAATGTAGACATTTTTGCTAATTTAATAAACAAGAAAAACTGAAATATCAAATGGTCATAAGCATTCAGACCCTTTGCTCAGACACTCATATTTAAGTCAAATGCTGTCCAGCTCCTTGTGATCCTACTTGAGATGGTTCTACTCCTTCATTGGAGTCCAGCTGTGTTTAATTAAACTTATAGGACTTAATTTGGAAAGGCACACACCTGTCTGTATAAGAACTGATTGCTCACAGTGCATGTCAAATCAAATGAGAATCATGTGGTCAAAGGAACTGGCCAAGGCGCTCAGAGACAGAATTGTGGCAAGGCACAGATCTGGCCAAGGTTACAACAGAATTTCTGCAGTACTCAAGGTTCCTAAGAGCACAGTGGCCTCCATAATCCTTAAATGGAAGAAGTTTGGGACCACCAGAAGTCTTCCTAGGCCTGGCCCTCCAGCCAAACTGAACAATCGTGAGGGAAGAGCCTTGGTGAGAGAGGTAAAGAAGAACCCCAATATCAGGCTCCAGTGATTCAGTAGGGAGATGGGAGAAAGTTCCACAAAGTCAACTATCACTGCAGCCCTCCACCAGTCGGGCCTTTATGGCACAGTGGCCCTATGGAAGCCTCTCCTCAGTGCAAGACATATAAAAGTTCGGATAGATTTTGCTAAAAAACAAATGAAGGACTCCCAGACTATGAGAAATAAGATTCTCTGGTCTGATGAGACGAAGATAGACCTTTTTGGTGATAATTCTAAGCGGTATGTTTGGAGAAATCCAGGCACTTCTCATCACCTGCCCAATATAAGCCCAACAGTGAAACATGGTGGTGACAAGATCATGCTATGGGGGTGTTTTTCAGCTGCAGGGACAGGACGACTGGTTGTCATTGAAGGAAACATTAATGTGGCCAAGTGCAGAGATATCCTGGATGAAAACCTCTTCCAGAGTGCTCTGGACCTCAGACTTGGCAAAAGGTTCACCTTCCAACAAGACAATGATGCTAAGCACACAGCTAAAATAACAAAGGAGTGGCTTCAGAACAACTCTGTGACCATTCTTGACTGGCCCAGCCAGAGCCCTGACCTATACCCAATTGAGCTTCTCTGGAGAGACCTGAAAATGGCTGTCCACCAACGTTCACCATCCAACCTGACGGAACTGTAGAGGATCTGCAAGGAACAATGGCAGAGGATCCCCAAATCCAGGTGTGAAAAACTAGTTGCATCATTCCCAAGAAGACTCATGGCTGTACTAGTTCAAAAGAATGATTCTACTCAATACTGAGCAAAGGGTCTGAATACTTATGACCATGTGATATTGCAGTATTTCTTTTTTAATAAGTTTGCAAAAATTACAACATTTCTGTTTTTTACCAATTGGCTGCAATGAAACAAACAGTGAAAAATTTAAAGGGGTATGAATACTTTCCGTACCCACTGTACTGTATGTATATATATTTATATTTGTATGTATTGACATCACTAATTGAAGAATAATAAAATAACAATATAAAATAATTAGTTCAAAGTTGCTGTAGCAAAAATTAAGAGATCACCACATCAAACCCCTGTCATAGGCAGCCCAATCTCCAGACCTGAACCCCATGGAAAACCTCTGGAATGTAATCAAGAGGATGATGGATAGTCACAAGCCATCAAAGAAGAACTGCTTACATTTTTGAGCCAAAAGCAGTGTGAAAAACTGGTGGAAAGCATGCCAAGACGCATGGAAGCTGTGATTAAAAATCATGGTTATTCCACAAACTATTGATTTCTGAACTCTTTCTGAGTTAAAACATTAGTATTGTTGTTTCTAAATGATTATGAACTTGTTTTCTTTGCATTATTTGAGATCTGAAAGCACTGTTTGTTTTATTTACATTTTTTAACCATTTTTCTTTTTCAGAAAAAAAATACAAAATTTATTGCTTGGAAATTCGGAGACATGTTGTCAGAAGTTTATAGAATAAAAGAAAAATTTTACTCAAAAATATACCTATAAAGAGAAAAATCAGACAAACTGAACATTTTGCAGTGGTCTCTTAATTTTTGCCAGAGCTGTATATATATACAGTACAGACCAAACGTTTGGACACACCTTCTCATTTAAAGATTTTTCTGTATTTTCAGCACTATGAAAATTGTACATTCACACTGAAGGCATCAAAACTATGAGTTAACACATGTGGAATTATATACTTAACAAAAAAGTGTGAAACAACTGAAATTATGTCTTATATTCTAGGTTCTTCAAAGTAGCCACCTTTTGCTTTGATGACTGCTTTGCACACTCTTGGCATTCTCTTGATGAGCTTCAAAAGGTAGTCGCTGGGAATGGTCTTTCAACAATATTGAAGGAGTTCCCAGAGATGCTTAGCACTTGTTGGCCCTTTTGCCTTCACTATGCGGTCCAGCTCACCCCAAACCATCTCGATTGGGTTCAGGTCTGGTGACTGTGGAGGCCACGTCATCTGGCGTAGCTCCCCATCACTCTCCTTCTTGGTCAAATAGCCCTTACACAGCCTGGAGGTGTGTTTGGGGTCATTGTCCTGTTGAAAAATAAATGATGGTCCAACTAAACACAAACCGGATGGAATAGCATGCCTGTCATGGTTCCCAATGGCAAGGGAACGTAAGAAACATATAAGCAATGAACGAGCTCTCGGGTGATGGAAACTATAGTTGACCGTGAGCTAAATCTACCACACAACTAACAGTAGCCAGGGAGCATACCTACGGCTTCCTATATGCCACGCGCCAGCCGGAGGACTAACTACGCCTGGTAGAGGAAGAAACAGACCTGGCTTACCTCTAGGGAAATACCCCAAAAGATGATAGCAGCCCCCCACATGTAATAACGGTGAATTAAGAGGAAAAGACATACACAGTATGAAAGTAGATTTAGCAAAGAGAGGTCCACTTACTAGATAGCAGAAGGATACAAAAGAGGACTTCACGGTCAACTGAAAACCCTTTCAAAAACCATCCTGAAATTACTTTAAGACTCCTGTGTCAACTCATGACACAGGAGTGGCAATTTCAGCCCGCAAGAGCTTCCAGCTACAGAGAATTACAAAAACTGCAAACTGGACAAAAGGTACAAAACAAAAGGACAAAGTCCACTTAGCTGATCAGCAGACTAGTAGCAGGAACATGCAACCGAAGGCTCTGGTTACAATGATGACCGGCAAGGAAATGACTGGAGAGCAAGGCTAAATAGGAAACTCCCAAACACTGATGGAAGCAGGTGAACAGAAGCAGCAAAGTGCAAACAAGTCACCAGTACCACCAGCAACCACCAGGGGAGCCCAAAAAGCGGATACACAACAGTACCCTCCCCTTAAGGAGGGGGCACCGAACCCTCACAAGAACCGCCAGGGCGATCTGGATGAGCCCTATGAAAGGCACGAACCAAATCCGAGGCATGAACATCAGAGGCAGTTACCCAAGAATTATCTTCCTGACCATAGCCTTTCCATTTAACCAGATACTGAAGTCTCCGTCTGGAAATACGGGAGTCCAAGATCTTCTCTACGACGTACTCCAATTCACCCTCCACCAGCACAGGAGCAGGAGGTTCAGTAGAAGGAACCACCGGTACCTCATATCTCCGCAACAACGACCGATGGAACACATTATGGATAGCGAAAGATGCCGGGAGGTCCAAACGAAAGGAAACAGGGTTAAGAATCTCCAAAATCCTATAAGGACCGATGAACCGAGGCTTAAATTTGGGAGAAGAAACCCTCATAGGGACAAAACGGGAAGACAACCACACCAAGTCCCCAACGCGAAGGTGGGGACCAACACGACGACGACGGTTAGCAAACTGCTGAGTCCTCTCCTGGGACAATTCCAAATTATCCACCACTTGTCCCCAAATCCGATGCAACCGATCCACCACCGCATCCACTCCAGGACAATCCGAAGATTCAACCTGACCAGATGAAAAACGCGGATGAAACCCTGAATTGCAAAAGAAAGGAGAAACCAAAGTGGCAGAACTAGCCCGATTATTAAGAGCAAACTCCGCCAACGGCAGAAAGGCAACCCAATCATCCTGATCCGCAGACACAAAACACCTCAAATAAGTCTCCAAAGTTTGATTAGTTCGCTCCGTCTGGCCATTGGTCTGAGGATGGAATGCAGACGAAAAGGACAAATCAATGCCCAACCTGGCACAGACTGCCCGCCAAAATCTAGACACGAACTGGGTACCCCTGTCAGAAACGATGTTTTCTGGAATACCATGCAAGCGAACCACATTTTGAAAAAACAGAGGGACCAACTCAGATGAGGAAGGCAACTTAGGCAATGGCACCAAATGAACCATTTTAGAAAAACGGTCACACACCACCCAGATGACAGACATCTTCTGAGAAACAGGGAGATCCGAGATAAAGTCCATAGAGATGTGCGTCCAAGGCCTCTTCGGAATAGGCAAGGGGAACAACAACCCACTAGCCCTAGAACAACAAGGCTTGGCCCGAGCACACACATCGCAAGACTGCACAAAAACACGCACATCTCGAGACAGGGAAGGCCACCAGAAGGATCTAGCCACCAAATCTCTGGTGCCAAAAATTCCCGGATGACCTGCCAGAGTAGAAGAATGAACTTCCGAGATGACTCTAGTGGTCCACTCGTCAGGAACAAACAGTCTACCAGACGGACAACGATCAGGTCTATCCGCCTGAAATTCTTGCAAAGCACGTCGCAAATCTGGAGAGACAACAGACAAAACCACTCCATCCTTAAGGACACCAGCAGGTTCAGAATTCCCAGGAGAGTCAGGCTCAAAACTCCTAGAAAGAGCATCTGCTTTCACATTCCTAGAACCCGGTAAGTACGAGACCACAAAATTAAACCGGGAAAAGAACAACGACCAACGTGCCTGTCTAGGATTCAGGCGCCTGGCAGACTCCAAATAAATTAAATTCTTGTGATCAGTCAAAACTACCACCTGATGTCTGGCACCCTCAAGCCAATGACGCCACTCCTCAAATGCCCACTTCATGGCCAAAAGCTCCCGATTACCAACATCATAGTTTCGCTCAGCGGCCGAAAATTTTCGCGAAAAGAACGCACAAGGTCTCATCACTGAGCAGTCGGAACTTTTCTGCGACAAAACCGCCCCCGCTCCGATCTCGGAAGCATCGACCTCAACCTGAAAGGGAAGAGAAACATCAGGCTGGCGCAACACAGGGGCAGACAAAAAGCGGCGCTTAAGCTCCCGAAAGGCCTCCACGGCAGCAGGGGACCAATTGGCAACATCAGCACCCTTTTTAGTCAAATCCGTCAGAGGTTCAGCAACGCCAGAAAAACCAGCTATAAATCGACGATAAAAATTAGCAAAGCCCAAGAATTTCTGGAGACTCTTCAAAGAAGTAGGCTGCGTCCAGTCGTAAATAGCCCGAACCTTGACAGGGTCCATCTCAATAGAAGAAGGGGAAAAAATATACCCCAAAAATGAAATTTTTTGAACCCCAAAAACACACTTTGAACCCTTTACACACAAAGAATTCTCCCGCAAAACCTGAAAAACCCTCCTGACCTGCTGAACATGAGACTCCCAGTCATCAGAAAAAATCAAAATATCATCCAAGTACACAATCATAAATTTATCCAAATATTCACAGAAAATATCATGCATCAAGGACTGAAAGACAGAAGGTGCATTAGAAAGGCCGAAAGGCATTACCAAATACTCAAAATGGCCCTCAGGCGTATTAAGTGCGGTCTTCCACTCATCTCACTGAGTAAGCACAGACCACCTACGAAATTTTTGGCAGTATATCTCCGCTTCATCTTGCCCTTGAGATAGGGCTATCAAAGCTTTTTCAGCTTGAATCTCCAAATTAGGTTCCTCATAAAGCAACCCTAAAGCCAGGAAAAACGCATCCACATTGAGCAACGCAGGATCCCCTGGTGCCAATGAAAATGCCCAATTTTGAGGGTCACCTCGCAGCAAAGAGATTACAATCTTAACCTGCTGGACAGGATCTCCTGAGGAGTGAGGTCTGAGAGAAAGGAATAATTTACAATTATATTTGAAATTCAAAAACCGAGATCTATCTCCGGAAAACACCTCTGGTGTAGGGATTTTAGGTTCAGAAATAGGAGCATGTATAACAAAATCTTGTAAATTTTGAACCTTCGTAGCAAGATTATTTAAACCTGCAGCCAAACTCTGAGGATCCATCTTTAAACAGGTGAGTTCAGAGCCATTCAAGGATTATAAGGAGAGAAAGGCAAAGGCTGTAATTAAAGCTGAAATACAACTGATCCAACTATGGAGCAAGCATAGAGGAAAAAGGGAAAAAAAAAAAAAAATTTACAGACTACTTTTTTCTCTCCTTTCTTCTGCCAATAAGTTTAACACAGGCCGGTCATACTGTCATGGTTCCCAATGGCAAGGGAACGTAAGAAACATATAAGCAACGAACGAGCTCTCGGGTGATGGAAACTATAGTTGACCGTGAGCTAAATCTACCACACAACTAACAGTAGCCAGGGAGCATACCTACGGCTTCCTATATGCCACGCGCCAGCCGGAGGACTAACTACGCCTGGTAGAGGAAGAAACAGACCTGGCTTACCTCTAGGGAAATACCCCAAAAGATGATAGCAGCCCCCCACATGTAATAACGGTGAATTAAGAGGAAAAGACATACACAGTATGAAAGTAGATTTAGCAAAGAGAGGTCCACTTACTAGATAGCAGAAGGATACAAAAGAGGACTTCACGGTCAACTGAAAACCCTTTCAAAAACCATCCTGAAATTACTTTAAGACTCCTGTGTCAACTCATGACACAGGAGTGGCAATTTCAGCCCGCAAGAGCTTCCAGCTACAGAGAATTACAAAAACTGCAAACTGGACAAAAGGTACAAAACAAAAGGACAAAGTCCACTTAGCTGATCAGCAGACTAGTAGCAGGAACATGCAACCGAAGGCTCTGGTTACAATGATGACCGGCAAGGAAATGACTGGAGAGCAAGACTAAATAGGAAACTCCCAAACACTGATGGAAGCAGGTGAACAGAAGCAGCAAAGTGCAAACAAGTCACCAGTACCACCAGCAACCACCAGGGGAGCCCAAAAAGCGGATACACAACACATGCCGCTGCAAGATGCTGTGGTAGCCATGCTGGTACAGTATGCCTTGAATTTTGAATACATCTCCAACAGTGTCACCAGCAAAGCACCCTCACACATAACACCTCCTCCTCAATGCTTCACGGTGGGAACCAGGCATGTAGAGTTCATCCGTTCATCTTTTCTGCGTCGCACAAAGACACGGTGGTTGGAACCAAAAATCTCAAATTTGGACTCATCAGACCAAAGCACGGATTTCCACTGGTCTAATGTCCATTCCTTGTGTTCTTTAGCCCAAACAAGTCTCTTCTGCTTGTTGCCTGTCCTTAGCAGTGGATTCCTAGCAGCTATTTTACCATGAAGGCCTGCTGCACAAAGTCTCCTTTTAACAGTTGTTGTAGAGATGTGTCTGCTGCTAGAACTCTGTGTGACATTGACCTGGTCTCTAATCTGAGCTGCTGTTAACCTGTGATTTCTGAGGCTGGTGACTCTGATAAACTTATCCTCAGAAGCAGAGGTGACTCTTGGTCTTCCTTTCCTTGGGCTTTCCTCATGTGAGCCAGTTTCTTTGTAGCGCTTGATGGTTTTTGCCACTGCACTTTGGGACACTTTCAAAGTTTGCCCAATTTTCCCGACTGACTGACCTTCATTTCTTAAAGTAATGATGGCCACTCGTTTTTACTTACTTAGCTGCTTTTTCTTGCCATAATACAAATTCTAACAGTCTATGCAGTAGGACCATCAGCTGTATCCACCAGACTTCTGCACAACACAACTGATGGTCCCAACCCCATTTATAAGGCAAGAAATCCCACTTATTAAACCTGACAGGGCACACCTGTGAATTGAAAACCATTCCAGGTGACTACCTTTTGAAGCTCATCAAGAGAATGCCAAGAGTGTGCAAAGCAGTCATCAAAGCAAAAGGTGGATACTTTGAAGAACCTAGAATATAAGACATAATTTCAGTTGTTTCACACTTTTTTGTTAAGTATATAATTCCACATGCGTTAATTCATAGTTTTGATGCCTTCAGTGTGAATGTACAATTTTCATAGTCATGAAAATACAGAAAAATCTTTAACCCCTTTCTGTCATTGGACGTACTATTCTGTCCATGTGGGGTGGGCCCTACTTCCCAAGGACGGAATAGTACGTCCAGCGCGATCGGCCGCGCTCACGGGGGGAGCGCGGCCGATCGCGGCCGGGTGTCAGTTGACTATCGCAGCTGACATCCGGCACTATGTGCCAGGAGCGGTCATGGACCGCCCCCGGCACATTAACCCCCGGCACACTGCGATCAAACATGATCGCAGTGTTCCGGCGGTATAGGGAAGCATTGCGCAGGGAGGGGGCTCCCTGCGTGCGTCCCTGAGATGATCGGTACAAGGCGAAGTGCTCACCTTGTACCGAGCGTCCCCTTCCTGCAAGCCCCGGATCCAAAATGGCCGCGGGGCTGCATCCAGGTCCTCAGAGCAGGCGCCGGGAAGCCTGGAGCTGTGCACGCCAGATCGACGATCTGACACAGTGCACAGCAAAGTGTCAGATCGGCGATCTGTCACTTTACTGTGATGTCCCCCCCCCCCCCCCCCCCGGGGCAAAGTAAAAATGTAAAAAAAAAAAATTACATGTTTAAAAAAAAAAAATAAATTCCTAAATAAATAATATTGTTCCAATAAATATTTTCCTTTAGCTAAATAAAAAAAACAAAACAATAAAAGTACACATATTTAGTATCGCCGCGTCCATAACGACCCGACCTATAAAACTATCCCACTAGTTAACCCCTTCAGTGAACACCGTAAAAAAAAAAAAAAAAATGAGGCAAAAAACAACGCTTTATTATCATACTGCCGAACAAAAAGTGGAATAACACGCGATCAAACAGACAGAAATAAATAACCATGGTACCGCTGAAAACGTCATCTTGTCCCACAAAAAACAAGCTGCCATACAGCATCATCAGCGAAAAAATAAAAAAGTTATAGTCCTCAGAATAAAGCGATGCAAAAATAATTATTTTTTCTATAAAATAGTTTTTATCGTATAAAAGCGCCAAAACATAAAAAAATGATATAAATGAGATATCGCTGTAATTGTACTGACCCAAACAATAAAACTGCTTTATCCATTTTACCAAACGCAGAACAGTATAAACGCCTCCCCAAAAGAAATTCATGAATAGCTGGATTTTGGTCATTCTGCCTCACAAAAATCGGAATAAAAAGCGATCAAAAAATGTCACGTGCCCGAAAATGATACCAATAAAAATGTCAACTCATCCCGCAAAAAACAAGACCTCACATGACTCTGTGGACCAAAATATGGAAAAATTATAGCACTCAAAATGTGGTAACGCAAAAAACATTTTTTGCAATAAAAAGCGTCTTTTAGTGTGTGACGGCTGCCAATCAAAAATCCACTAGAAAACGCGCTATAAATAGTAAATCAAACCCCCCTTCATCACCCCCTTAGTTACAAAAAATTAAAAAAATGTATTTATTTCCATTTTCCCGTTAGGGTTAGGGTTAGGGCTAGGGTTAGGGCTAGGGCTAGGGTTAGGGTTAGGGCTAGGGCTAGGGCTAGGGTTAGGGCTAGGGTTAGGGCTAGGGTTAATGTTAGGGCTAGGGTTAGGGCTAGGGTTAGGGTTAGGGTTAGGGCTAGGGTTAGGGCTAGGGTTAGGGTTAGGGCTAGGATTAGGGCTAGGGTTAGGGGTAGGGTTAGGGTTAGGGCTAGGGTTAGTGTTAGGGTAAGGGCTAGGGCTAGGGTTAGGGTTAGGGCTAGGGTTAGGGCTAGGGCTAGGGTTAGGGTTAGGGTTGGGGCTAGGGTTGGGGCTACAGTTAGGGTTAGGGTTTGGATTACATTTACGGTTGGGAATAGGGTTGGGATTAGGGTTGGGATTAGGGTTAGGGGTGTGTCAGGGTTAGGGGTGTGGTTGGATTAGGGTTTCAGTTATAATTGGGGGTTTCCACTGTTTAGGCGCATCAGGGGCTCTCCAAATGCGACATTGCGTCCGATCTCAATTCCAGCCAATTCTGCGTTGAAAAAGTAAAACAGTGCTCCTTCCCTTCCGAGCTCTCCCGTGCGCACAAACAGGGGTTTACCTCAACATATGGGTATCAGCGTACTCAGGACACATTGGACAACAACTTTTGGGGTCCAATTTCTCTTGTTACCCTTGGGAAAATACAAAACTGGGGGCTAAAAAATAATTTTTGTGGGGAAAAAAAAGAATTTTTATTTTCACGGCTCTGCGTTATAAACACTTGGGGGTTCAAAGTTCTCACAACACATCTAGATAAGTTCCTTGGGAGGTCTAGTTTCCAATATGGGGTCACTTGTAAGGGTTTTCTACAGTTTAGGTACATTAGGGGCTCTGCAAATGCAACGTGATGCCTGCTGACCATTCTATCTAAGTCTGCATTCCAAATGGCGCTCCTTCCCTTCCGAGTTCTCCCATGCACCCAAATGGTTGTTTTCCCCCCCACATATGGGGTAAAACTGGGGGCTAAAAAATAATTTTTGTGGGGAAAAAAAAATAATTTTTATTTTCACGGCTCTGCGTTATAAACTGTAGTGAAACACTTGGGGGCTCAAAGTTCTCACAACACATCTAGATGAGTTCCTTAGGGAGTCTACTTTCCAAAATGGTGTCACTTGTGGGGGGTTTCAATGTTTAGGCACATCAGTGGCTCTCCAAACGCAACATGGCGTCCCATCTCAATTCCAGTCAATTTTGCATTGAAAAGTCAAATGGCGCTCCTTCCCTTCCGAGCTCTGCCATGCGCCCAAACAGTGGTTTACCCCCACATATGAGGTATCAGCGTACTCAGGACAAATTGTACAACAACTTTTGGGGTCCAATTTCTTCTCTTACCCTTGGGAAAATAAAAAACTGGGGCCGAAAAAATCATTTTTGTGAAAAAATATGATTTTTTAGTTTTACGGCTCTGCATTATAAACTTCTGTGAAGCACTTGGTAGGTCAAAATGCTCACCACACATCTAGATAAGTTCCTTAGGTGGTCTACTTTCCAAAATGGTGTCACTTGTGGGGGGTTTCAATGTTTAGGCACATCAGGGGCTCTCCAAACACAACATGGCGTCCCATCTGAATTCCAGTCAATTTTGCATTGAAAAGTCAAATGGCGCTCATTCCCTTCCGAGCTCTCCCTTTGCACCCAAACAGTGGTTTACCCCCACATATGGGGTATCAGCGTACTCAGGACAAATTGTACAGCAACTTTTGGAGTCCAATTTCTTCTCTTACCCTTGGGAAAATAAAAAATTGGGGGCAAAAAGATCATTTTTGTGAAAAAATATGATTTTTTATTTTCACGGCTCTGCATTATAAACTTCTGTGAATCACTTAATAGGTCAAAGTGCTCACCACACATCTAGATAAGTTCCTTAGGGGGTCTACTTTCCAAAATGGTGTCACTTTTGGGGGGTTTCAATGTTTATGCACATCACGGGCTCCCCAAACGCAACATGGCGTCCCATCTGAATTCCAGTCAATTTTGCATTGAAAAGTCAAATGGCGCTCCTTCGCTTCCGAGCTCTGCCATGCGCCCAAACAGTGGTTTACCCCCACATATGGGGTATCGGTGTACTCAGGACAAATTGTACAACAACTTTTGCGGTCCATTTCCTCCTGTTACCCTTGGTAAAATAAAACAAATTGGAATCGAAGTACATTTTTTGTGTAAAAAAGTTAAATGTTCATTTTTATTTAAACATTCCAAAAATTCCTGTGAAACACCTGAAGGGTTAATAAACTTCTTGAATGTGGTTTTGAGCACCTTGAGGGGTGCAGTTTTTAGAATGGTGTCACACTTGGATATTTTCCATCATATAGACCCCTCAAAATGACTTCAAATGAGATGTGTACGAAATAAACTTTGGCACTCAACTTATGATGATGTGAAATTTTAATGGCAGCCACTTGTACAAACGTTTCGGTCAGACATATTGACCTTCTTCAGTGTACTGGTCTCACAAAACTTTATTTGTGTGTGGCCTGAGATCGGATTGAGGTCCTATATGTGGATCCTATGTACAAGTATGAATGAAGATACGTCGGTGAAGGACAGTATGAAGATGTACCAATGCTTGTCTGGGATGGGTCCAAGGAGGCACAAACTAGTGTAATATCCAGGGATATGAACCTGTATATAAGTAAGCAGCATGGATCCAAAGTAGACAAAAATGTGGAGTCCCTTGTCGGGAGAGGCAGGAGTATGGACATAGAACGCGGTGTCCGCCGCTTGTTCCGAGGTGTCACTGCCATTAAACTTTCACATCATCATAAGTTGAGTGCCAAAGTTTATTTCGTATATAGCTACTGGTTTGGGAACCTTCTTTGTGCACCTCTACAGCTGTGCCACGTTACACTACACTTCAAATGAGATGTGGTCCCTAAAAAAAATGGTGTTGTAAAAATGAGAAATTGCTGGTCAACTTTTAACCCTTATAACTCCCTAACAAAAAAAAATTTTGGTTCCAAAATTATGCTGATGTAAAGTAGACATGTGGGAAATGTATTTTGTGTGACATATCTCTATGATTTAATTGTATAAAAATTCAAAGTTGGAAAATTGTGAAATTTTCTAAATTTTCGCCAAATTTCCATTTTTTTCACAAATAAACGCAGGTAATATCAAAGAAATTTTACCACTATCATGAAGTACAATATGTCACGAGAAAACAATGTCAGAATCACCGGGATCCGTTGAAGCGTACCAGAGTTATAACCTCATAAAAGGACAGAGGTCAGAATTGTAAAAATTGGCCCAGTCATTAACGTGCAAACCACCCTTGGGGGTAAGGGGGTTAAATGAGAAGGTGTGTCCAAACTTTTAGTCTGTACTGTATATCCACACTCCTGCTCCTATTTAAGAATATCAAGATATTTTGACATTTTTTATAAGAATAATCATTTGAGATATATGCATCATTTGAAATATATATATATATTTGTCTATATATATATATATATACACAGTATATATATATATATATATACATATATATATACATATTCACATGTACAGTACCCTAGAGTTAATAGTACCCTAATAGTTAATATATCCATAATAAGTAAATATATACACTGCTCAGCTATAAAGATATACTGTATATGTTTAGCTCAACATTGTTGTGTTTTTATATATATATATATATATATATATATATATATATATATATATATATATATAAATTCAGCACACCCAAATCAGATGCGAGAAAAAAAGAAGAATTTTTATTGACGTTTCGATACATCCACTGATCTCCAGCGCTTCATTCGGTCTTACTAATACTCCACTGCTCAGGTGTAACTGATTTTTTTCTTTCGTCCTCAAGAGCTCGAAATAATTTCTGATGAAAGCCTAATTGTGGGGCCGAAGCTTGAAGTGTTCAATCAGTGGATGTATCCAAACATCAATAAAGTTTCTTCAATTTTTTTTGCATCTGATTTGGGTGTGCTGAATATATTTTTAGATAATTGTGGAGTAGTATCCGATTCGTGCACCCCTAAATATTGGAGTGCTGCGTTTATATAGTGCCGTGTTTATATATATATATATATATATATATATATATATATATATATATATATATATATATGTACATATGTTTGTGTGTGCATTTATACATATATTTTGTTATGTATACATATATATATTTATATATGTATACGGTATATATATTCAATTCAAAGAAGCTTTATTGGCAGGACCAGATAAACATTAGTTTTGCCAAAGCACATTACAGTAGGGAATAGGGAGTAGGGACTGTTTAGCTATATATAGCTAAACAGTATCCAGATATCCAGATAAGTGATGGATGCAGAACCCACATGAATAGTGAACAGTGCCCAGATACATTTTATGAAGGGCCCAGATACATAGAGCATATAGTGCCAAGTTAGTGACAGCCATTGTCCAAATATCATCCTACTGAGTTCTAATACATTCCAAGTTCACATATATTGGCAAAATACTCAGAAGAATAGTCTCCAAATGCCTATTGCTGCAATTGCTGTTATTGTCATGCCATCTACATTTTGACTCCATTTAAGTCAGTGGGAATTTTAACAATTGAATTAGGATACCCAATGAGAAACAACCAAATGCCATCCAAGTCTGTGTGAATATAATAATGTCCAAATACATAAACTGTAGATTTTTGTTTTATTATTTATATTTTGTAATTAATGCAATTAGCTAAGTCACTTCTATATTAAAGAGTATAATAAATATCTTCTATCAAATCTATTCAGGGAAAAGGAGCATTTCACTGTTAGACTGTTGCTAAAATACTGACGGTAAATGTCATTTGTAACCTTGATTGAAAAAAAAAAAATAGTAATTTTGTTTCCTCATGTGGCATCAAAGGCTCCTTGAGAATGATGTTTTCATCTCTTCTGAGTGGAGCATTTGACTTGCAGAGCAAAACTGTCGTTTATGAAAATTGATTGCATCAGACCACCAAAGATTACCCCAAATAACTGGTTGGAGGCTTCAGAGCCGCTTGATTCGAATCACTTTAAAAGGCCAGTAGCATTTTCTGCTTTGGTGATTCCCAATTTTGCATGAAGCATATGATAAATAATCAGCTCAGCTGGCATGTGCTGTTGCAAAGTTCCCAACTATTACTACACAGGTCTTGTCACCGGAATTCTCACTGTGGTTACCCAAGTGGAAGGATCTCTGAACGCCGGGAGAAATCGGCTCAGCCTCCTCATTTAGGGCTTAAATATTGTCTTATACTTATTGCATATAAGATGAAGTTGTCTGTGTGTAAGTGCTTCTTTTAGTAGAAATGGTAGGGGGGCGAGAACCTGGGGCAAGATATATGGAGTAAGAGGGTCGGGAAGGGAATCAAAGGTTCTAGTGTCTCAGATCTTTACATTTCAATATTTCTAGTCAATAAAAAATATTACATCTAAAATTTATATATTCAAGAAAGCAATTTCCCTTTCATTTGCAAGATTGAGAAGAAGGAATAATGGATAGATGGATAGAAAGACAGATAGATAGATAGACAGACAGACAGACAGACAGACAGACAGATAGATAGATAGATAGATAGATAGATAGATAGATAGATAGATACTGTAGATGTTTGTGTACCATGAGTTTAAAAAATGGTGAAAAAATGTATTTAGTAATTAAAATAAATGTATATATACATATATTTATACATAAATTAGGTTTGTGTATTTTGATCTACTGTCACATCAATTTTTACTCAATATGACCCAAAGTAATATAAAAACTGGGTTAAAAAAAATTGAAAATTCTAGCTATTTTCTAAATAAAAAAATGGTAATTTTGGTTTACTATCTAGCACCAGTCATATAACAATTCTGTTTCTTTATTCTCAGTGGTATATGGCAGAAAATGAACATCTGAAAGAGCACCTAAGAAGTGCACCCAAAAGTCATCATCCTATGTAACATCTCCCGTTCACTCCATGTCAGGAACTCGTTTAAAGCAAAACAACAGGTAGAAGCCCACTATCTGGCCTCGAGCCCCCAGAAGACGATCCCCTCCCTTTAATGGTAAGCAGCCAGTGCACAGACTTGTACAGGATAATTGTTGGAAGGAAATGGGAGAGAAGATGAGAGACCAAATCAGAAAGAAACAATCTGAAATGCTCTTCTGTCTCAAATCACTGGTAGACTAGGCACCAGAAGACTGCAGCTGCTGATGGACAGATCCTTATTTGTAAGTATTTAATGTTCCTTAGGAAGCACTTCTAAAAGAAATTGGTATGTAATGACAGCTCTCACTGGAAGACAGGCCGATTATAAAATGCACTAACTTATCTGGTATTCAATTGAAAAGTAAATGGATGCAAGTAAGGTGAGAGTTCACTACCAATTCAAATATTTTGCTTTAACAGGCTGTAGCACTCCTGCTTTAATTCAAGCAGAAACACAAGTATGAATAATCAAACTGGATGATGCTCGTCGCAAACCTTTGTGCCTTGCACCATTTCAAATGGTCATTGAAGCTTAATGGCAAAAAAATTTACATTATCTCTTTAATTTGTATTCTGTGCCTTCCTCCCGAGTGATGTGATTGTGATTTTTCTGAAGCCCCGCTGTATTATTTGGATGCTAATTCCACATAGTGCATATTCTGGGCCCAATTTCCTATGTGTATATACACTTGTATATGTGTGTGTCTATTTAGCTATTTATGTCTTTTGCCTTTATTTCATTTAAAAAAAAAAAAAAAAAGCTAGTTACGAAATAGGCTATCAAGCCCGTTCTTTGTTGCCACTCCTAATTAGAGTCAACAAGAGCTTTGCAAAAGTAATACAAATCCTCAAGAATCACGAGTACTGGATTAATGCCTGTCAATCACGGAACATCATTGCACTCTTGATGTCTTTTATAGCATGTCAGTCTTGTTCTTTCCCACCTCTTCGCTCTCCTTCATATCCTTGCCCTTTCAGTAACACAAACGCAAACTGCACAATTGTACAAAACACACAAAGACATAAAAACAAAGACATAAAAACACATGCACAAGCAGCCAATAAAACACAGCCTTAACACACTGCTTCATTTATATCAACAAAATACCAACATATTATTGGGAAATAGGAAAAAAACTGGAAAAAGTAATAAAAAAACCCAACAGGACATGTTTGAATAAGGATTACAGCCACAAAAAGAATATATTTTAGTTTTAACAACAAGAAATCCACTCTTAGCAGCCAGATAATCATAAAGAGATGAATGGTTTATTGAGATACATGAGGTTGCAAGCCAAACACAACAACTATAAGGCCCCGAGGGTGTTCATTGCATGTAATATATGCACAAGCTAATTTATTATACTGTGACTAATTTCCATTTCTTGTGCTTAGAGTTGCCTTGCTAATTACAGGGATGTTTTCTTAAGTTTGGTAATTATGTTTTTTGCTTTATACAGGCAACAGAGGAAATGAGTAAGGGTGAATTTTGCTCGGCACTCAGAGGCAGATGCACCCAAGTGAGAAGAAATCTGTGTCAGACCCTAACAGGGACATCATATCTAATCAGAAGATCCAAATCTTTGATCAGTCCAACAGGCTGCAATGGGATGTATTTTTGTGAAATATTTGATATAGCTCTATATAATTAGATTGGCTGCCTTAATTAGAGGAGGGAGAGAGAGAGGAAAAAAATGGAGCTTTATTTCTAAATAGGAGCTGTGTCTTTTGCGGTGAGCTGTGATGGTTTGGCGGACTGATCCCAGGAGGTCTCCTATACAAGGCTCGCCTCCTGCTGAGAATATACACTCTTCTGTGTTTTAACATCCAAATCAGTCCACCAAGGGTATTTCGAAATTCACAACATTGTTACAGGGTCTTAAGGCATAGAGTACAAACAGCTCCGGGAAAAATAACTGCATTTTTTTTTATATATCTTTGCTCTTTAAAACATCGCATAAGAGATCACAAGTTGCTCAGAAGTATGGGAAGAGATTTCTTCAAGAGCAAGAATATTAATGAAGAACAACATGGAATAGTTGTCTCTTTGTAAATGCATGTATCATACCGTCATGGGTGTCTGAGCACCCAATAATATAAACCTTTTTTATCATACAGTACAGTGTACACATGTTGCTGAAAAGGACATTATTGACCTGCGTACAGGGATCGTGCACATTGATACTGAGGAGGCTTCAATGATTAACAATCACTGATAGGATGCCTTTTAGTCTGATTTCTTACATCTCTAAATATATTTGTATCTCATCTTGTGACTCTGCTCATTCATCTCTCTTCTTCCAACACTAGACCAGTTTTAAAGAGATATTCTAGTTAGAACAAGGCCTTATTTATATGCAGGACTGGTGATTACTACATGTGACTACTGAGACCTCCATCAATCACCAGAATGGGAGACTTGTGCCCCCTTTTAAATGGAGAAGCAGTTACACATGTACTTTGCTACATAATTCATTTATGTTTGACCTATATACAGTGAATTGAGTGGAAGTGCACATGTAGGAGCCACTCAAACAGGGCCGATGAGTCTTCTATTGTGGCAGCCAAGTGGTGGTCGAAGAAGTAGGATTAGTGAGTTATCACCTATCCTGAGGAATCCTTTGATGTGCTTCTACAAAACTGGAAGCCAACAGACTAACCAAAACTGGTGCACTCCGCTAATCATTTTTACAGTTTAAATTGTTTTCTTGTTAATAACTCCCCTCTACAAAATGAAAACTAATTGAGTTTGGTTATTGATTGCTTTGTCTTTTGTTGAACCAAAGTATCATTAAGTGAGCTAAAAAAAACTTCCAAAAAACAGCACAGCATGTCATATCTGACATTAAATTTTTAGGTCTCACCTAGCATTCTAGGTGATTGTTCAGGGTGAGCAGTGTGGACTGGAGGTGATGTTGCAGTGGAGCAGGTCATGCAAGATGCCACGTGGATCAGCAAGCTCGACGACAGCAGGGCAGGCAGGCTGGACAACAGACAAGTGGAGCTGCAATTACCAGATAAAGCAGAGCCAGTTGTGTGGCTATACATCAGGACAGTAGATGTTTAGGCTATATGGTTACTGCTTGCACAGATGCTGTTACACACAGAAATAGTAGCTGTATAGACAACCTGTGGCTGAGATATAGTCACTCAATGGAATAAAAAAGCTGAGCACATGGGTAGGATAGAAATAGCAGAGAGGAATAATAACAGGATCCTTGATTGAAGAGACAAAAAAGTATGAATAGCACCAGATTTTGCAGAGATGAATTATCAGTAGCAAAGTTGAGAATGCAAAAGCACCAGGATTCAGAATACTGAGCTAGAAAGCACTTGCAGATTCATGGATTGTGTTCAGGAAAGATTATTAGACACCTGGTTGGAGCAAACTGAAGTGAATGAGGAAGCAAACTGCAGAAAAACACGCGGTCACTGGGAACCATGGTTCCTTAAAGGGAACCTGTCACTCCCAAAATGGAAGGTGAGCTAAGCCCTCTGGCATCAGGGGCTTATCTACAGCATTCTGGAATGCTGTAGATAAACCCCCGATGTAACCTGAAAGATGAGAAAAAGAGGTTAGATTATACTCACCCAGGGGCGTTCCCGCTGCTGGTCCGGTCCGATGGGTGTCGCGGTCCGGGGCCTCTTATCTTCATAGGACGACGTCCTCTTCTAGTCTTCACGCTGCGGCTCTGGCGCAGGCGTACTTTGTCTGCCTTGTTGAGGGCAGAGCAAAGTACTGCCTCTCTGATCTTTCCCGGCACCTGCGCACTGCAGTACTTTGCTCTGCCCTCAACAAGGCAGACAAAGTACGCCTGCGCCAGAGCTGTGGCGTGAAGACAAGAAGAGGACGTCATCGTAAGAAGATGGAAGGCCCCGGACTGGACCGCGATGCCCACCGCAGCGGGACTGCCTCTGGGTGAGTATAATATAACCTCTTTTTCTTATCTTTCAGGTTACATCGGGGGCTTATCTACAGCATTCCAGAATGCTGTAGATAAGCCCCTGATGCCGGTGGGCTTAGCTCACTTTCCATTTTGGGGGTGACAGGTTCCCTTTAATTCTCTGGCTGGAAACTTCTGTAACTTCCCTTAAAAGATCTAGGATTATGATGTCAGAGGTGTTTGTTGAGTTACCAAACACAAGGGCAGAGGGAGTTGGCCACAGGAGAAGGAGAAAAGACCCAGCACTGAAGCCATGATAGGTGCCAAACAAAATTTAAATGGTTACAGTGTTTCACACAACTTGATCTCGTTTGATGCGCTCCTTTCTGTCAAGCTGCAAACAGACATAACGGAGAGGCTGGATTTCAGTTCATGGCAGACATGCCATTGTATGAAAAAAGTGAATGCCTTGTTGTTACAGAGAAATAGAATTGTGACAGTTTCTGGACATATTTGGCTGCTATATGGACCAAAAGCAATTGTAACTTGTTGGGTTCTAGAGCAACAAGACCATGCTTTTCTACAGATTTTGTGTAAAAGTATGGGTACGCTTTGAATGTAGTTCAATATGGCTACCATATTTGAACAACAGTTAGACCAAAATGCATGACTCTTATTATTTTTTGCAAATTTTACATGGTGGATTTAAAAGTTGATGGACTATATAGAACTGAGAATATTATGTTGATTCTTTATTATTTTACTTTTGCTCTACTGTTCTCAAGTCCTTATCCCACTTTTAAAAATGAATAGTTAAAAGGAAAAAAAAGCAATGAAAGATACGACTGACTGGTATAAAGGTACCATAAGTTTTTTCTGAACAACTAAGTGGATTTTTGTGGTTGGTCAGCAGGAACAAAGTCACAAGGCTGGGGCTTGTGAAACTAAAATAACTTCACTGCTAGGCTTGTATATCTTTCTAAGGGAAGGCACAGGACTTAAACATTTTGCAATACTGTTACATGATTCACTTCAGCATTGTTTGTACAAATAACAAATGGAGCCCTGAGGTGCTTTCCCTTCTGTTCTGCTCTATCACAATAGTGTGGGTACTATAATTCCTTTTATACTTCCCTCCAGTGCACACACGTTTCTAGTCACTCGAGTATGCTTATCTTGGTTCCACACCTCTGAGTTCTCACATACAGTAGTGCTTGAAAGTTTGTGAATCTTTTGGATTTTTCCATACTTCTGCATAAATTTGGCCTACAACTACATCAGATTTTCACAGCACTCCTACAATTAGATAAAAAGAACTAAATCAAACAGGTAAAAAATGTTCGGATCTCACATGTCTGAGAGTGTCAAAACTGTGAACTTTTAGAATTAGCAAATAAATTGAATGTGAAATTATAGACTGGGACTTTCAATCAATGGGTTGACAAACAGATGTGGGTGGGCAACCTGTTTTATTTAAAGAACAGGGATTTTTCAAAGTCGGATCTTCACAACACATGTTTGTGGAAGTGTATTATGGCACACGCAATTGAGATGTTTGAGGACCTAACAAGAGTTGTCGATGATGGCTGGAAATGGTTACAAAACCACCAATCCGCAATCAGACAGATTGTGTACAAATCGAGAAAATTCAAGACCATTATTACTCTAGCCAGTTGTGGTCAATTGACAAAGATCTCTCAAAGAGGTAGGGGGACAATAGTCTTCAGGTCAAAAAGGAACCTAAGGTAACTTCTAAGCAACTAAAGTCTTCTCTCAGAATAGCTAATATTAAAGATCTTGTATCCACCATCAGGCGGATACTGAAAAGCAATGGTGTGCATGGCAGGATTTCACAGGATTTCATCTGCTGTTTTCTTTAGACAACTTGGATAAGCTAGAAGCCAATTGGAACAAAATTTTGAGGATGAATGAAACCAAAATGTAACGTTTTGGTTTAAATAAGAACCACTATGTTTGGAGAAAGTAAAATTGTCATTTAGTGAATAGGTACTGTGGGCCTGTTTGTTGGGCTCTCCATGCATGTGTTGTGACTGTCACACAGCCGTTACACATGCAGCTACGGCACTGAACAGCTGATTATCGGGAGCGCTTCAGGTATCCAGGTTACCGATAGCTATTCTAAGCTAAGCGCTGTAGATATTCGGATAAGCACTTATCTGAAGCTATTCGATCAACCCTAACAATGACCCAAAGCACACAAGTCATTCTACAAAAGATAGGCTATAAAAAATAACTATTAAGTTTTGAATTGGCCAAATCAAAGTTCTGAACTTAACCCTATCAAAATTTTGTTGAATGAGCTGAAGCTGGCAGTTAAGCAGTTACGAACCTAAAAGAGTTGAAGCTATTTTGAAGCACGGAATGAGCTAAAATTCCTCCAAGCTAATGTACGGGACCAATCAATAATTTAATTGAAGGGGTTAATATACACATTATGCAGAACTTGTAACAATTCAGAAACTATGGTACATATCAGGAAGGTAGGGAAGGATTCATAAACTTATAACGGCAAAATCAGTGCCTCTCTATTCTATTCGGTAAAAAGAATCAAATTTAAAGACAAGTCAAAGAGTTTCATTGAGTATTCTTGTTTCAACATGAATCTTATCTAATCCTCCATAACTATCATGGCTTCTATGGAACAAAGAAAACATGACAAAAGTTTGAAGAGAGGGTTATTGTTTTATCTGGTGCCAAGTTCTAGTAATGACATGGTATCACTGGTGCCACAAGTGAACAATAGTATCTAGAGCTTCCAAGTCCTGGGGCACCACATTCAGGGTGACTGAGCTTCACTAGGTGGGCAACACTGCTGCACAATGCAAAATTCTCCATTGCTACTCTCTTGCTCAAAAAAATAAATGAACCAAGCCTAGTTAAAGCCATTTATTGTTTAATTTAGATTTTTCACCTGTACATTTTGTATTGTAGAAATATCAGAATAAAGAGATGCAGTCACTAAGTCATGGTACAAGTAATTTAAAACACATTTATAAGACCAATTGTAGAAAACATGTTCCTTGTGCTAAAAGTCTTAATCACAGGGATTTAGTTTTGCAGGAAAGTGTTTGCCCCTGTCCAAGTGTCTGGTGTTATTGTATATTTAGGTTTTGCAATAGTCATTGTGTTTATCACATTAAGTGCCTTGGAGGGATTTTCCATTTTAAGAAAATTGGACCCCAAATGCTTTTTTATACTTAACATAAAAAATATTGTACTCACTTTCTCTGGGTTCAGAACCGACTCCCTGATCTGGTCTCAGTATTTTGGCTGTAGCAGTGATTTCATGTACACAGGTCACATCACCGGGGCAGCTAATCACAGAGCTTGAAGGCTAGCGCCATCTACATCGGCAGAGCATTGTTTATAAATTTAGGGGTGCCAGTGAGTCTAGTGGGGGAACTAGACAAGAGAGTAAAGTAGTGTATACTTTTCTCTTTGAAGTTTTTGAGATAGCTTGAATATATACTTTGATGGGGCTGTGCCATTGTAGTGCTAATATATTAATGACCATCAGGAACCCATATTGGTGGTCTGTCTTTAAAGACTCCTTTAAACAGCCTGTCTTTGAAGATCCCTTTAAGTCTTCTTTAAGAGATATTTGACAGTAACAGTATAGTTTTTATTAGTTCTGTAGCTCTCTTGACATCTGGTGATTAATGTTAAGGTACCTTCACACGAAGCGACGCTGCAGCGATAGCGACAACGATGCCGATCGCTGCAGCGTCGCTGTTTGATCGCTGGGGAGCTGTCACACAGACCGCTCTCCAGCGACCAACGATGCCGAGGTCCCCGGGTAACCAGGGTAAACATCGGGTTACTAAGCGCAGGGCCGCGCTTAGTAACCCGATGTTTACCCTGGTTACCAGCGTAAAAGTAAAAAAAACAAACAGTACATGTTCACCTGCGCGTCCCCCAGCGTCTGCTTCCTCTGCTTCCTGAAACTGACTGAGCTCCGGCCTTAACAGCACAGTGGTGACGTCACCGATGTGCTTTCACTTTCACTTTAGGGCCGGCGCTCAGTCAGTGTCAGGAAGCAGACGCTGGGGGACGCGCAGGTGAGCATGTACTGTTTGTTTTTTTTACTTTTACGCTGGTAACCAGGGTAAACATCGGGTTACTAAGCGCAGCCCTGGGCTTGGTAACCCGATGTTTACCCTGGTTACCAGTGTAAAATATCGCTGGTATCGTTGCTTTTGCTTTCAAACACAACGATACACGGCGATCGGACGACCAAATAAAGTTCTGGACTTTATTCAGCGACCAGCGACATCACAGCAGGATCCTGATCGCTGCTGCGTGTCAAACGAAACGATATCGCTAGCGAGGACGCTGCAACGTCACGGATCGCTAGCGATGTCGTTTCGTGTGAAGGTACCTTTAGTCTGAGTTAGTCTGTTATCAGTGTCCAGAGAGAACATGTTTATAGTACCAGCTAATTACAACAGTTCGCTATCAGTGTGCCTGTGTGATTAATGCTAGAGAGAAACAAGTATTATTATTATTATTCAATGTGTAAGGCTAAGTTCACATTTGCGTATATGTCCGCAGCGTATCATCTGCATGCCAAAATGCATATTTACGCAGCATTTTTTATCCGCATCAGCTTACACATGATGGCAACACAAATGCTGCTTGTGCATGCGTTTGTATGCGGTTTGCGGTTTTTGCCTGTGTTTACATTTTTATGCACATGCGTTCGATATTTCCAGGATGGCGTATCTCAATGGGCGTGTCTCAATTAATTACTGGAAATGCACAGTCTGAAGTACGCAAGCGCATGCGCAAAGACATGCGTACGCATGCGTTACAATAGACAGTAATACTTTTTTTAATGCACTCATCCACATACGCATGCCTGCGCATATTTGATGGATTTTTGACACCTCCAAAAATGCAACATGTTGCGTTCGCCGGGCCCAGCCGCACACCTTGAAAAGATGCATGCGTACGCTAAAGCATGCGAGCGCATGCAAATGCATGTCCATGTGTACACCATGTTAAATATATGTACGCATGACGCATGCGGATGTATGCGGATCAAACGCTGCGCGAACAGACGCAAACGTGAAACCAGTCTAAGTCTTTGTATTATGGTAGACTATTCGGTGCCAGGAAAGCTTTTGGGCATCTTCTGTGTGATGATGTATTTGTCTGGGCTAGAGTGACATCTGAAGAGCTGGCCACTCAGAAGAGAGATACTATACTGGCAAATAGAATCTGTTAGAGCTTGTGTAACACTTGATTATGTAAGCATTTTTTCAAAAGTAAAGATATAAGCTGGTGAAAACTTCAGCTATGATAGAAGCCTGTAACCTATAGATCGGAAGGGGACGCCCGTGTGGATCTACAGTGTGGATATCCCAGGAATTCTCTGTCTTCGCCGTTTGGCTTCTCGCGGTTGACGTTAAGGATAGATGATGCTCTTTCCTGGTGAAGTTTTTCTTGTGTCGTGTGTAATGTAAGTATTTAACCATCCCAGGACTACTATGTCTTTGGATAGATGATGCTCTTTTCCTGGTGAAGTTTTTCTTGTGAAGTATGTAATGTAAGTATTTAACCTTTTTAATGTACATTATGCAAAAGTGTACACAATACCACACTATTTCCTATATACTGTAATCATTGAATTATTGTAATAAAATTAATTGCTTCTTTAAAGCCATATCTGAAAACAGCCATATATTACGAGATCATGCTCTAACTCCTATCAATAGAATAAATCCTTAACGACCAGAGGTATTTTTGTTTTTGCATTTTGTTTTTTGCTTCCCTTCTTCCCAGAGCCATAACTTTTTATTTTTTGGTCAATATGGCCATGTAAGGGCTTGTTTTTTGCAGGACGAGTTGTACTTTTGAAAGATACCATTGGTATTAATATATGTACTGGAAAATGGGAAAAAAATACAAGTGTGGTGAAATTGCAAAAAAGTGCAATCCCACGGGTGTTTTTTTTTGCCATTTTTTATTAAATGCTAAAACTGACCTGCCATTATGATTCTCCAGGTCACTACGAGTTCATAGACATCGAACATGTCTAAGTTCTTGTATATTTAAATGGTGAAAAAAATTCTAAAGTTTGTTAAAATAAATTGCGCCATTTTCCACGTATTTTTTGCATGCCGAGCTGACATTTTTAATGATACCAATTTGGTGCAGATGCGATCTTTTGAACGCCCGTTATTACATTTTAATGCAATGTTGCAGTGACGGAAAAAACGTAAATCTGGCATTTTGACTTTGTTTTCTCTCATTACATCGTTTAGTGATCATGTTAATTTTTTTTTACATTGATAGATCGGACGATTCTGAACACGGCGATACCAAATATGTGTACATTTGATTTTTTTAAATTGTTTTACTTTGAATGAGGCAAACGGTGAGTGATTTTAATTTTTATATTTTTACATTTTTTAAATATTTTTAAAAACTTTTTTTTACTTTTTACTTGCTTCAATAGTCTCCATAGGAGACTAGAAGCTGCAGTTGTCCGATTGGCTCTGTTACATACAGGCAATGATCTGATCGCCTGTATGTAGCATAAATGCTCACTTGCTATGAGCGCCGACCACTGGGCAGTGCTCATAGCAATCTGGCTATGACAATCATAGAGGTGTGCTGGAGACCTCTGGTTGTCATGCCAACCCATCGGTGACCCGCGATCATGTGACGCGGTCACTGATGGGCGGGATTTCCGGCGCACTTACCGGAACAGTGAGTTAAATGCCGCTGTCAGAGACATATTCGTTATCCTAATATATTTTGTTTTTGTTAGTCATAATTGGTTTTATTTTGCTCCCTTTGTATTACAGCATCATGCTAAACATCTGTCACTTATGTCACTCTGAACCCTGAATCCCATTAGCCTGAGTTGTTACTAGTGGCCCTTCTATTACAATTTCTCATCCAATGCCTTTTCCTCTGCCTTCTATGCACAAAATATTAGCATAATACCTCCACATTTATTATTGTCTTTACTTGTCATCTTTCATTTACCCCCGTTTCCTTAAGTCATTTCAGACACCATTAGCAATCCATCCCCCACTGTAAAAAACAGCCTTTGCCCACAGGTTCTGCAAATGCTTTGGTCAAATATGCCACAAATAGTTTACCCAAAGCAAATGTAGATTCCAAGGGTCTTGAATGAGTGATGGTTGATTAGTCAGGCAGGCACATGTCTGGTATAGTTTTGGCCATAAACTTTAATTGGAAACAAAGCTACTGACTGAAAAATAATACTGTACATAAATGGGCTCCTCGAAGACCTGAAGTCCAATATAAAAAATATGAACAAGTCAAAAAGATTTGCACTTAAAATATTTTACTATAGACATAGGAAAGTCAGTGTTCCCCCGAAACGTGGCTAAAGGTACCTTCACACTAAGCGACGCTGCAGCGATACAGACAACGATGCCGATCGCTGCAGCGTCGCTGTTTGGTCGCTGGAGAGCTGTCACACAGACAGCTCTCCAGCGACCAACGATGCCGAGGTCCCCAGGTAACCAGGGTAAACGTCGGGTTGCTAAGTGCAGGGCCACGCTTAGTAACCCGATGTTTACCCTGGTTACCAGTGTAAAATGTAAAAAAAACAAACAGTACATACTCACCTTCACGTCCCCCGGCGTCCGCTTCCCTGCACTGACTGAGTGCCGGCCCTAACAGCAGAGCGGTGACGTCACCGCTGCGCTCTGCTTTTACTTTACGGCCGGCACTCAGTCAGTGCGGGAAGCGAACGGCAGGGGACGTGAAGGTGAGTATGTACTGTTTGTTTTTTTTACATTTTACACTGGTAACCAGGGTAAACATCGGGTTACTAAGCGCGGCCCTGTGCTTAGTAACCCGATATTTACCCTGGTTACCATTGTAAAACATCGCTGGCATCGTTGCTTTTGGGGTCAAACACGACGATACACGCCGATCTGACGACCAAATAAAGTTCTGAACTTTCAGCAACGACCAGCGATATCACAGCAGGATCCTGATCGCTGCTGCGTGTCAAACACAACGATATCGCTATCCAGGACGCTGCAACGTCACGGATCGCTAGCGATATCGTTTAGTGTGAAGGTACCTTTACTACAATGCTGCATTATAGCAAGACGGACAAGGGTTATAAAAGGACTGACATGGGGGAATATATTTGATGAAACATGATGATAATTTTTGAATATATAATCGTCTATAGTCAAACATTTTCACTGCCAACCTTTTCGACATAGCTTTGTATCTTCAAGATCCTTTTGGAACATACAGTAATTGGTGTAACATAGCAGATGCTTTGTGGGTAACCTTGTAATGAATGGGCAAGTAAGTTCTACCAAGAAAGGAAATGTGATTAGTTGGCTTTAAGCCTTATACAACCTACAGTAGGTCTTTATGTGGTCAATATCGTTATTCTTCAATCTCCTTTCACATTATTATCAATACCACCTTCCGTCGTCACCCTTAGTAATCATTGCTTTGATTAATCCAGAAACATTGTCAATATTTGCCTTTGTCTTTGTAATAAGTTGAAATGTGCAACTGACCCTTCGATTGCTGTAACTAATTATTCTTCAATCCCACCTTGGATAACTGTAGAATGTAAGTCCGCAAGGACAGGGTCCTCTCCTCTCTACCAGTCTGTCATCGTAAATTTGTGTACTGTAAATGATACCTATAACCCTGTATGTAACCCCTTTCTCATGTACAGCACCATGGAATTAATGGTGCTATATAAATAAATAATAATAATAATAATAACATCTGCAAGAAGTTTGTATGTTCTCCCCGTGTTTAAGTGGGTTTCCTCTGGGTTCTCCGGTTTCCTCCCACATTCCAAAGACATACTGATAGGGAATTTAGATTGTGAGCCCATTCGGGGACAGCGATGATAATGTGTGCAAAACTGTAAAGCGCTGCGGAATATGTTAGCGCTATATAAAAATAAAGATTATTATTATTATTATTCATTCTAATAGTCATCAGCTTTCTATTGTCGCCATTTCCTTAATTGCCCTCCTCATTTATGGTGTGCTTCTGCAGCAAGGGATCAAATACTATTTTCCTTCACTGTATATGTATATATATATATATATATATATATATATATATATATATATATATATATATATATACACACACACACGTGTATATGCACACACATATACAGTATATACACACACCACACACACATATAAATACATGCAAATTGCCTCTTTAGAGAAAAAGAGGTCTTGAACTCTATAGCGCCACCTGTTGGAAGTAGCGATCCTACAAGTCACAATCAAGCCTTTAACGAGTCTTGCAATATGACTTAGGATAAAAGTCAAATCAGTATCTCAATTCTGGCTTGACAAGCCAGAGCTGCTATGTCACTCTCCACAAGGAGAAACCTTACCTCTTAGACTTCAGTCCAGAGCCTCTCACCTAGCCCAATCAGTTCTCGTGCTTCGCACTGATGAGGGCCAACAGCCCGAAACACTGTGTCTGCGAATTGAGATACTGATTTGGCTCTTATTCTAAGTCATATTGCAAGACTCATTAAAGGGTTGATTGTGACTTGTAGGATCGCTACTTCCAACAGGTGGTGCTATAGAGTTCAAGTCCTCTTTTTCTCTGAAGAGGCAATTTTCATATTAAATTTCCCAGAGGAGCATTGCATGGCGAATAAGCCTCCTTACCTTGACAAGCCAGAGCTGGTATGTCACTCTCCACAAGGAGAAACCTTACCCATATATATATATATATATATATATATATATATATATATATATGCATGTTTTGTGTGTATATATAAATTTTAATGTATATATATATATATATATATATATATATATATATATAAAGTTAAGTCCATGTATATTTGGACAGAGACAACATTTTTCAAATTTTGGTTATAGACATTACCACAATGAATTTTAAACAAAACAATTCAGATGCAGTTGAAGTTCAGACTTTCAGCTTTCATTTGAGGGTATTCACATTAAAATTGAATGAAGGGTTTAGGAGTTTCAGCTCCTTAACATGTGCCATCCTGTTTTTAAAGGGACCAAAAGTAATTGGACAATTGACTCCAAGGCTATTTCATGGACAGGTGTGGGCAATCCCTTCGTTATGTCATTCTCAATTAAGCAGATAAAAGGCCTCGAGTTGATTTGAATTGTGGTGCTTGCATTTGGAAGGCTTTGCTGTGAAGTAAACATGCGGTCAAAGGAGCTCTCCATGCAGGTGAAACAAGCCATCCTTAAGCTGCGAAAACAGAAAAAAAACATCAGAGAAATTGCTACAGTATTAGGAGTGGCAAAATCTACAGTTTGGTACATCCTGAGAAAGAAAGAAAGCACTGGTGAACTCATCAATGCAAAAAGACCTGGGCGCCTACAGAAGACAAGAGTGGTGGATGATCGCAGAATAATTTCCATGGTGAAGAGAAACCCCTTCACAACAGCCAACCAAGTGAACAACAGTCTCCAGGAGGTCGGCGTATCAATATCCAAATCTACCATAAAGAGAAGACTGCATGAAAGTAAATACAGAGGGTTCACTGCACGGTGCAAGCCACTCAAGCATCAAGAATAAAAAGGCTAGACTGGACTTTGCTAAAAAACATCTAAAAAAGCCAGCACAGTTCTGGAAGAACATTCTTTGGACAGATGAAACCAAGATCAACCTCTACCAGAATGATGGAAAGAGAAAAGTATGGCGAAGGCGTGGTACAGCTCATGAGCTAAAGCATACCACATCATCTGTAAAACACGGCGGAGGCAGTATGATGGCTTGGGCATGCATGGCTGCCAGTGGCACTGGGTCACTAGTGTTTATTGATGATGTGACACAGGACAGAAGCAGCCGAATGATTTCTGAGGTATTCAGAGCCATACTGTGCTCAGATCAAGCCAAATGCAGCCAAACTGATTGGTTGTCGTTTCATACTACAGATGGACAATGACTCAAAACATAAAGCCAAAGCAACCCAGGAGTTTATGAAAGCAAAGAAGTGGAATATTCTTGAATGGCCAAGTCAGTCACCTGATCTCAACCAATTTGAGCATGCATTTCACTTGTTAAAGACTAAACTTCAGACAGAAAGGCCCACAAACAAACAGCAACTGAAAACCACCGCAGTGAAGGCCTGGCAAAGCATCAAAAAGGAGGAAACACAACGTCTGCTGATGTGCATGAGTTCAAGACTTCAGTCAGTCATTGCCAACAAAGGGTTTTCAACCAAGTACTAGAAATGAACATTTTACTTAAAATTATTTAATGTGTCCAATTATTTTTGGTCCCTTTGAAAACAGGTTGGCACATGTTAATTAGCTGAAAATCCTAAACCCTTCATCCAATTTTAATGTGGATACCCTCAAATGAAAGCTGAAAGTCTGAACTTCAACTGCATCGAAATTGTTTTGTTTAAAATTCATTGTGGTAATGTCTATAACCAAAGTTAGAAAAATGTTGTCTCTGTCCAAATACATATGGACGTAACTGTATATATATATAGATATATATGTATATTTAGACATGTGCATATAGTGTGTGTGCATATAATAGACTAAAAGTTAGCAGTATATACATCCTTTTAAGAAGTAATATTCACTTAATACAGCCTTGCTTCATTCCATCTAGAGCACACAGTCACACAGTGAGCATTAACCTGGTTTGCTTGCCAAGACAGTGCAAAGAAAAACCTTCACATAATCATTTCCAAACATTAAAATGACTCCATTGTCATTATAGCTGAGAGATTGAATTCGCCTCATCAAAGCGGAGTATGACAGGTGACTCAATAGGATGGTGCCAAGCGGAGAGGCAAGAAGATTAGCAGGGCACTGATATCATTATTTCCGCCTATCACAGATTCGGCAGGGAGGCAATTGTAATTTCTGGGCTTATTAGTCTGCATTCGGAGGAAAAAGCCGAGTGATAAACCTCACTCTGACAGCTAGGCATTTGTGCAGCAAGTGCTGTCATAGTGACACTTACAAAATGCCAATGTGGATATGTCCTTATAATCCTCACTAATAGAGGTTAAAGCATAGTACAAAGGCATGCTTATCAACAATCAGTCCACTAATAGCATTTGCATTTTTACTGTTAAATATAGTAATTAGAATGTTAGTTTTTAAGTTGAAGCAATTAATGTTGCAGGTAACACATAACATTTTTTGACAGTTTTATGAGTCTTCTTGCATTTGATGAATTGTTAAAAATCCGTCTCAAGCAAATGTTGTTTTCTGCTGGGTTATGTTTGTAATTAGATGAGTGACTATTAAGGGTCAAATGCGTCCTTATAAAAGCATTTCTATTGCATGTAACACATTATGTAATGGTATTCCGTCTCTAGCATGCTCTTAGGAACCTTTCTCATCTTGGATGGTCATTTGTTACTCCAGAACATTTCACCTATAACATCCATCCAGGAACAGAGACAAAGATCCCTGTCCAACATGGGCGGGGACTCTTTTTCTGCCAAGGGCCATTTGGATATTCATATCATCCTTCGGGGGCATACAAATTGCACGTTATCTCCACCCACAAAATACGTCCTGATGCTGGCACTGGTGTCAGGACGTAATATTTCATTGCATGCGCCTCAGCGTTCAGTAGTTCATAAAGCAAGAAGAAATTACTGGACTGGCAAAATACAGCTGCGGTCCCCGGGAATCTACCCAGGGGCCGGATAAAAGGCAATAGAGGGCCGTAAATGGCGCCTGGGCCTGAGGCTCCCCACCTCTTCTGTACAAGAACAATATATGAGCCATTTGCAGTCCAATAGCTCATCATAATGCACATTTCTACCTGCTTTGAAGCTGGTAGAGGGCGAATGCCCAGGTTGCACCTATGTCGTGTCCACCCATGTATCCAATATATCTCATTATCAGAAGCACAGAGCATGCCTCAAGACAGATCAATAAGGTAAATGCAAAAAAACAAGCAATACTGGTTAGGAGAGGTTCACACCTACATTCTGAGTCCTATTTTTCAGGCAAGAAACAACAAACAGCGTCTCACAGACCTCAGTCATCATACTTTTGTTGGTTGGTTTTCTGTTAGATTGTACATCATTTTAATGGAAAAAATAGTTGAATTAATGAAAAAATTGTAGAAATGCAAAGGAGACTCCTAACCTAAATCTTAAAGAGGCTGTCTACTACTTTAACATTTGTGACCTATCCTGAGGATAGGTCGTCAATATCGGATCATTGAGGGTGCGACGCCCTGCACGCTTGCAGATCAGCTGTTCAGGGTGTCGGTGGCGGCCGGAACTTCTCAATTAATGGGGGGTGGATGTGCAGTACCAACAGCAGACACTATATAGTAGATCGAGCAGTGCTGTAGAGCTCTGTAACTGAGCAGTTCCAATGACCACCGGGAACAGCAGATCTACAGCAATGTTGGCTCCAGGGCTGGTTTTAGGCAAAGTGGGGCCCTAGGCAAAAGTTTAAAATGGGACCCCAAATACTAACATATTGCACATCACACAGATACATTTCTGTTGTATTTTTCGTGCGCTGTGTTCAGGTTGCTAAACAAGTGTGATCGACAATATTGAAGTCGTTCGACACTTGTTTCCTGGCCTCTTTACACCGGCTGAGAAAGAATGATGGGGACAGAACAATCACTATTAGATCAATCTTTCCCCATACAGTATTATGTTATCAGCAGCATATCTACAGGTTACACGGCGTGATGTGCTGCTGAGAACAATGACTTTTGTTCCGGCATAAACAATCCAATCACTCGATGAATAGGCACATTTTGCTTGTTTAGTATAATACACCCCATAGTCCTCCATATCTTATAATATACAGGGAGAAAAATACTTTATCTAAAAAACTAATTAAAGCTGCCAAAAAGGAAACAGAGAAGCACATTGCTAAGGAGAGTAAAACTAATCCCAAACTGTTCTTCAACTACATCAATAGTAAAAGAATAAAAACTGAAAATGTAGGCCCCTTAAAAAATAGTGAGGAAAGAATGGTTGTAGATGACGAGGAAAAGGCTAACATATTAAACACCTTCTTCTCCACGGTATTCACGGTGGAAAATGACATGCTAGGTGAAATCCCAAGAAACAATGAAAACCCTATATTAAGGGTTACCAATCTAACCCAAGAAGAGGTGCGAAACCGGCTAAATAAGATTAAAATAGATAAATCTCCGGGTCCGGATGGCATACACCCACGAGTACTAAGAGAACTAAGTAATGTAATAGATAAACCATTATTTCTTATTTTTAGGGACTCTATAGCGACGGGGTCTGTTCCGCAGGACTGGCGCATAGCAAATGTGGTGCCAATATTCAAAAAGTGCTCTAAAAGTGAACCTGGAAATTATAGGCCAGTAAGTTTAACCTCTACTGTTGGTAAAATATTTGAAGGGTTTCTGAAGGATGTTATTCTGGATTATCTCAATGAGAATAACTGTTTAACTCCATATCAGCATGGGTTTATGAGAAATCGCTCATGTCAAACCAATCTAATCAGTTTTTATGAAGAGGTAAGCTATAGGCTAGACCACGGTGAGTCATTGGACGTGGTATATCTCGATTTTTCCAAAGCGTTTGATACCGTGCCGCACAAGAGGTTGGTACACAAAATGAGAATGCTTGGTCTGGGGGAAAATGTGTGTAAATGGGTTAGTAACTGGCTTAGTGATAGAAAGCAGAGGGTGGTTATAAATGGTATAGTCTCTAACTGGGTCGCTGTGACCAGTGGGGTACCGCAGGGGTCGGTATTGGGACCTGTTCTCTTCAACATATTCATTAATGATCTGGTAGAAGGTTTACACAGTAAAATATTGATATTTGCAGATGATACAAAACTATGTAAAGCAGTTAATACAAGAGAAGATTGTATTCTGCTACAGATGGATCTGGATAAGTTGGAAACTTGGGCTGAAAGGTGGCAGATGAGGTTTAACAATGATAAATGTAAGGTTATACACATGGGAAGAAGGAATCAATATCACCATTACACACTGAACGGGAAACCACTGGGTAAATCTGACAGGGAGAAGGACTTGGGGATCCTAGTTAATGATAAACTTACCTGGAGCAGCCAGTGCCAGGCAGCAGCTGCCAAGGCAAACAGGATCATGGGGTGCATTAAAAGAGGTCTGGATACACATGATGAGAGCATTATACTGCCTCTGTACAAATCCCTAGTTAGACCGCACATGGAGTACTGTGTCCAGTTTTGGGCACCGGTGCTCAGGAAGGATATAATGGAACTAGAGAGAGTACAAAGGAGGGCAACAAAGTTAATAAAGGGGATGGGAGAACTACAATACCCAGATAGATTAGCGAAATTAGGATTATTTAGTCTAGAAAAAAGACGACTGAGGGGCAATCTAATAACCATGCATAAGTATATAAGGGGACAATACAAATATCTCGCTGAGGATCTGTTTATACCAAGGAAGGTGACGGGCACAAGGGGGCATTCTTTGCGTCTGGAGGAGAGAAGGTTTTTCCACCAACATAGAAGAGGATTCTTTACTGTTAGGGCAGTGAGAATCTGGAATTGCTTGCCTGAGGAGGTGGTGATGGCGAACTCAGTCGAGGGGTTCAAGAGAGGCCTGGATGTCTTCCTGGAGCAGAACAATATTGTATCATACAATTATTAGGTTCTGTAGAAGGATGTAGATCTGGGGATTTATTATGATGGAATATAGGAATATAGGCTGAACTGGATGGACAAATGTCTTTTTTCGGCCTTACTAACTATGTTACTATAATGTGCACCACAGTCCTCCATATTGTAAAATGCAAACCCCATAGTCCTCCATATAATATAATGTGCCCCATAGTCCTCCATATAGTATAGTAGACTCCCCATAACACTCTCCATAGTCCTCCATATAGTATTATACACTCCCCATAGTTCTCCATATAGTATAATACACTCCTGTTGTGATTTTGCTTTTTGCTCCCTCTAGTGGTCATTAGTGATTTGACTCTGGAGCGTCTGTCTTTTCCTATATCCTCACCTGGGCCGTTAGTTCAGGGGCGTTGCTATATAAGCTCCCTGGACCTTCAGTTCAATGCCTGGCATCGTTGAAATCAGAGCTAATCTGTTGTGCTCTTGTCCTCTGATCCTGGTTCCTGCGTGTTTAAGCTAAGTCTGCTTCTTTGCTTTTTGCTTTTGTTTTGTTTGGTATTTTTGTCCAGCTTGTTCCTATCTGTATCCTGACCTTTGCTGGAAGCTCTAGGGGGCTGGTGTTCTCCCCCCGGACCGTTAGACGGTTCGGGGGTTCTTGAATCTCCAGCGTGGATTTTGATAGGGTTTTTGTTGACCAGATAAGTTATCTTGCTATATTCTGCTATTAGTAAGCTGGCCTCTCTTTGCTGAACCTGGTTCATTTCTGTGTTTGTCATTTCCTCTTACCTCACCGTTATTATTTGTGGGGGGCTTGTATCTTGCTTTGGGGTCCCTTTCTCTGGAGGCAAGAGAGGTCTTTGTTTTCTTCTCCTAGGGGTAGTTAGATTCTCCGGCTGGCGCGAGTCATCTAGCGATCACCGTAGGCATGATCCCCGGCTACTTCTAGTGTTGGCGTTAGGAGTAGCTATTTGGTCAACCCAGTTACCACAGCCCTATGAGCTGGATTTTTGTATCTTGCAGACTTACACGTTCCTCTGAGATCCTGTCCACTGGGGTCATAACAGTATGCCAGGACAGTATTAAATGTTTAATGCATTGCAGAAGTGGGATTATAAGAAAGAAAATTTTGAGGTTTTTTTTCCCTCTCTCATTTTTTTTTTTTCTTTTCCCCTTTACCTCAGAGTGGCTTAAGCTTGCTGCAGACATGAATGTCCAGACCTTGATTACAAGTGTGGACCAGCTTGCCGCTCGTGTGCAGGGTATACAAGATTATGTTACCAGAAATCCTAGGTCTGAACCCTAGATTCCGATTCCTGAACTGTTTTCAGGAGACCGATTTAAGTTTAGGAATTTCAGGAATAATTGTAAATTATTTTTGTCCCTGAAACCTTGTTCGTCTGGAGACTCTGCTCAACAAGTAAAAATTGTTATTTCATTCTTACGGGGTGACCCTCAGGATTGGGCTTTTTCGTTGGCGCCAGGAGATCCGGCATTGGCTGATATTGATGCGTTTTTTCTGGCGCTCGGTTTACTTTATGAGGAACCCAATCTTGAGATTCAGGCAGAGAAAGCCTTGCTGGCTATGTCTCAGGGCCAGGACGAGGCTGAGGTGTATTGCCAAAAATTTCGGAAATGGTCCGTGCTGACACATTGGAACGAGTGTGCACTGGCCGCTAATTTTAGAAATGGCCTTTCTGAGGCCATTAAGAATGTTATGGTGGGTTTTCCCATTCCCACAGGTCTGAATGATACCATGTCCCTGGCTATTCAAATTGACCGGCGGTTGCGGGAGCGCAAAACCGCAAATTCCCTCATGTTGTTGTCTGAACAGACACCTGATGTGATGCAATGTGATAGAAAAACCGCAAATTCCCTCATGGTGTTGTCTGAACGGACACCTGATTTGATGCAATGTGATAGAATCCTGACTAGAAATGAGAGGAAAATTCATAGACGCCGGAATGGCTTGTGCTACTACTGTGGTGATTCTACACATGTTATCTCAGCATGCTCTAAACGTATATCTAAGGTTGTTAGTCCTGTCACCGTTGGTAATTTGCATCCTAAGTTTATTATGTCTGTAACTTTGATTTGCTCACTGTCATCTTATCCTGTCATGGCGTTTGTAGATTCAGGTGCTGCCCTGAGTCTTATGGATCTCTCATTTGCTAAGCGCTGTGGTTTTATTCTTGAACCATTAGAAAATCCTATCCCTCTTAGGGGTATTGATGCTACGCCATTGGCAGAAAATAAGCCGCAGTATTGGACACAGGTTACCATGTGCATGACTCCTGAACACCGCGAGGTGATACGTTTTCTCGTTCTACATAAAATGCATGATTTGGTTGTTTTGGGGCTGCCATGGTTACAGACCCATAATCCAGTCCTTGACTGGAAGGCTATGTCAGTGTCTAGTTGGGGCTGTCGTGGTATTCATGAGGATTCCCTGCCTGTGTCTATTGCTTCTTCTACGCCTTCGGAAGTTCCGGAGTACTTGTCTGATTATCAGGATGTCTTTAGCGAGTCCAGGTCCAGTGCATTGCCTCCTCATAGGGAATGTGACTGTGCAATAGATTTGATTCCAGGCAGTAAATTTCCTAAGGGAAGACTGTTTAATCTGTCGATACCTGAACATACCGCTATGCGTTCATATATCAAGGAGTCTCTGGAGAAAGGACACATCCGTCCGTCTTCTTCCCCTCTTGGTGCGGGATTCTTTTTTGTGGCTAAAAAGGACGGATCTTTGAGGCCTTGTATTGACTATCGGCTTTTAAATAAGATCACTGTCAAATTTCAGTATCCTTTGCCGCTGTTGTCTGACTTGTTTGCCCGGATTAAAGGTGCCAAGTGGTTTACCAAGATAGACCTTCGTGGTGCGTACAACCTTGTGCGCATAAAGCAAGGGGATGAATGGAAAACCGCATTCAATACGCCCGAAGGTCATTTTGAGTACTTGGTGATGCCTTTTGGGCTCTCTAATGCCCCTTCAGTTTTTCAGTCCTTTATGCATGACATTTTCCGGAACTATCTGGATAAATTTCTGATCGTTTATCTGGATGATATTCTGGTTTTTTCTGATAATTGGGACTCGCATGTGGAGCAGGTCAGGATGGTCTTTAAAATTTTGCGTGAAAATTCTTTGTTTGTCAAGGGCTCAAAGTGTCTTTTTGGTGTACAGAAGGTTCCCTTTTTGGGGTTCATTTTTTCCCCTTCTGCTGTGGAGATGGACCCAGTCAAGGTCCGAGCTATTCTTGATTGGACTCAGCCCTCGTCAGTTAAGAGTCTTCAGAAGTTCTTGGGTTTCGCTAACTTCTACCGTCGTTTTATCGCTAACTTTTCTAGCATTGTGAAACCTTTGACGGATATGACCAAGAAGGGCTCCGATGTGGTTAATTGGGCTCCTGCTGCCGTGGAGGCTTTCCAGGAGTTGAAACGTCGGTTTACTTCGGTGCCTGTTTTGTGCCAGCCTGATGTCTCGCTTCCCTTTCAAGTTGAGGTGGATGCTTCAGAGATTGGAGCAGGGGCCGTTTTGTCGCAGAGAGGCCCTGGTTGCTCTGTTATGAGACCTTGCGCCTTTTTCTCTAGGAAGTTTTCGCCTGCGGAGCGAAATTATGATGTGGGCAATCGGGAGTTGTTGGCCATGAAATGGGCATTTGAGGAGTGGCGTCATTGGCTCGAGGGTGCTAAGCATCGTGTGGTGGTCTTGACTGATCACAAAAATCTGATGTATCTCGAGTCTGCTAAACGCCTGAATCCTAGACAGGCCCGCTGGTCATTGTTTTTCTCCCGATTTGACTTTGTTGTCTCGTATTTACCAGGTTCAAAGAATGTGAAGGCCGATGCTCTTTCCAGGAGCTTTGTGCCTGATGCTCCTGGAGTCGCTGAACCTGTTGGTATTCTTAAGGATGGTATTATCTTGTCAGCTATTTCTCCTGATCTGCGACGTGTGTTGCAGAGATTTCAGGCTGATAGGCCTGATTCTTGTCCACCTGACAGACTGTTTGTGCCTGATAAGTGGACCAGCAGAGTCATTTCCGAGGTTCATTCCTCGGTGTTGGCAGGTCACCCAGGAATTTTTGGCACCAGAGATCTGGTGGCCAGATCCTTTTGGTGGCCTTCCTTGTCTAGGGATGTGCGGTCATTTGTACAGTCCTGTGGGACTTGTGCTCGAGCTAAGCCTTGCTGTTCTCGTGCCAGCGGGTTGCTCTTGCCCTTGCCTGTCCCTAAGAGACCTTGGACACATATCTCCATGGATTTCATTTCTGATCTTCCGGTGTCTCAGGGCATGTCTGTTATCTGGGTGATATGTGATCGCTTCTCCAAGATGGTCCATTTGGTTCCTTTGCCTAAACTGCCTTCCTCTTCCGATCTGGTTCCTGTGTTTTTCCAGAACGTGGTTCGTTTGCACGGCATCCCTGAGAATATTGTGTCAGACAGAGGATCCCAGTTCGTTTCCAGATTCTGGCGATCCTTTTGTAGTAGGATGGGCATTGACTTGTCGTTTTCGTCTGCTTTCCATCCTCAGACTAATGGACAGACGGAGCGAACTAATCAGACTTTGGAGGCTTATTTGAGGTGTTTTGTCTCTGCTGATCAGGACGATTGGGTGACCTTCTTGCCGTTAGCTGAGTTTGCCCTTAATAATCGGGCTAGTTCCGCCACCTTGGTTTCGCCGTTTTTCTGCAACTCTGGTTTCCACCCTCGTTTTTCTTCGGGTCATGTGGAACCTTCTGACTGCCCTGGGGTGGATTCTGTGGTGGATAGGTTGCAGCGGATCTGGAATCTTGTGGTGGACAACTTGAAGTTGTCACAGGAGAGGGCTCAGCGCTTTGCCAACCGCCGCCGCGGTGTGGGTCCCCGACTATGTGTTGGGGATTTGGTATGGCTTTCTTCCCGCTTTGTTCCTATGAAGGTTTCCTCTCCCAAATTTAAACCTCGTTTTATTGGTCCTTACAAGATATTGGAAATTCTTAATCCTGTATCCTTTCGCCTGGATCTACCTGTGTCGTTTGCTATCCACAACGTGTTTCATAGGTCCTTGTTGCGGCGGTACGTTGTGCCTGTGGTTCCTTCTGCTGAGCCTCCTGCTCCAGTGTTGGTTGAGGGCGAGTTGGAGTACGTGGTGGAGAAGATCTTGGATTCTCGTCTCTCCAGGCGGAGGCTTCAGTACCTGGTCAAGTGGAAGGGCTATGGTCAGGAAGATAATTCCTGGGTGGTCGCCTCTGATGTTCATGCGGCCGATTTAGTTCGTGCCTTTCACGCCGCTCATCCTGATCGCCCTGGTGGTCGTGGTGAGGGTTCGGTGACCCCTCACTAAGGGGGGGGTACTGTTGTGATTTTGCTTTTTGCTCCCTCTAGTGGTCATTAGTGATTTGACTCTGGAGCGTCTGTCTTTTCCTATATCCTCACCTGGGCCGTTAGTTCAGGGGCATTGCTATATAAGCTCCCTGGACCTTCAGTTCAATGCCTGGCATCGTTGAAATCAGAGCTAATCTGTTGTGCTCTTGTCCTCTGATCCTGGTTCCTGCGTGTTTAAGCTAAGTCTGCTTCTTTGCTTTTTGCTTTTGTTTTGTTTGGTATTTTTGTCCAGCTTGTTCCTATCTGTATCCTGACCTTTGCTGGAAGCTCTAGGGGGCTGGTGTTCTCCCCCCGGACCGTTAGACGGTTCGGGGGTTCTTGAATCTCCAGCGTGGATTTTTATAGGGTTTTTGTTGACCAGATAAGTTATCTTGCTATATTCTGCTATTAGTAAGCTGGCCTCTCTTTGCTGAACCTGGTTCATTTCTGTGTTTGTCATTTCCTCTTACCTCACCGTTATTATTTGTGGGGGGCTTGTATCTTGCTTTGGGGTCCCTTTCTCTGGAGGCAAGAGAGGTCTTTGTTTTCTTCTCCTAGGGGTAGTTAGATTCTCCGGCTGGCGCGAGTCATCTAGCGATCACCGTAGGCATGATCCCCGGCTACTTCTAGTGTTGGCGTTAGGAGTAGCTATTTGGTCAACCCAGTTACCACAGCCCTATGAGCTGGATTTTTGTATCTTGCAGACTTACACGTTCCTCTGAGATCCTGTCCACTGGGGTCATAACACACTCCCTATAGGCCTCCATATATTAAAATACACTCCTCATTCCTCCATATAGTATTATACACTTCCCATAGTCCTCCATATAGTATAATACACTCCTCAGTCCTTCATATAGTATAATACATGCCTCATAGTATGTATTAGTGCTCCATATAGTATAGTGCACCGCCATCGTCATCCATGTAGTACAATTCACTTCCCATAGTATAATGAACCCCATAGTTCTTCATATAGTATAATGTATTCCCCATAGTCCTCGATACAGTATAATGCAGCCACCCCATAGAGTATAATGCAGCTACCCCATAGTGTATAATGCAGCCACCCCATAAAGCATAATGCAGCCACCCCATAGATTATATATCAGCCACCCCACAGAGTATAGTGCAGGTACACCACAGAGTATAATGCAGCCACCCCACAGAGTATAATGCAGCCCTATAATGCAGCCCTGCCATACAATATAATGTAACCCCCCTAGAATATAATGCAGCCCCCCTCATAGAATAATGCAGCCTGTCCATAGAATATATGGTAGCCCCCCACAGAATATAATGCAGCCCCTCCATAGAATATAATGCAACCCCCTTATATAGTATAATGCACCCCCCTATAGAATATAATGTAGCCCCCTCATAGACTATAATGAAGCCCCCATACAATATAATCTAGCCCTCCCATAGAATATAATGCAGCCCCCCACAGAATACAATGTAGCCCTCTCATATGGTATAATATAGCCCCTCATAGAGTATGATACAATCACCAATCATAGAATATAATAAATATGATACAGACCCCTTAGAATATAATGTATCCCCCATAGAATATAATACAGCCCACTTCCCCATAGAGTAAAATGTAGCCCCCATAGAATATAATACAGCCCACCTCCTCATAGAATATAATGTAGCCCCATCAAAAATCGTGATGCAATCCTTCCTCATAAAATATAATTTAGCCCCCCATAGAATATAATGTAGCCCCCATAGAATAAATACAGCCCACCTTCCCATAGTATATAATTTTGCCCCATCAAAGAGTATGATGCAATCATCCCTTATAGAATATAATTCAGCCCCCATGGAATATAATGTAGCCCCCCATAGAATATAATACAGCCCACCTCCCCATAGAATATAATGTAGCCCCATCAAAGAGTATGATGCAATCCTCCATCATAGAATATAATACAGAATATAATGTAGCCCCCACAGAATATAATACAGCCCACTCCCCAAGAATGGCCTCACAGTCCAGTACTCACTGATATATTTTAAAAAAACCATAATCCTCACCGTTCCTCATGCCCCGCGTTGCTCCAGGCTCTGCTCCGGTCTCAGATGCTGCACTGCCCGGGACCTGCACACAGCGGGTGTGCAATGAAGTGATGTCATTGCGAATTCGCAGTGTCAGAGGCAGAGGGGAATGATGGGAGAGGGAGCATCATCTGACGCGATCACCTCCATCATTGCTTTCAACTGTATCGGCGTCTATGACGCTGGTATAGTTCAATGCGGCGGGGGGAGTCAGCGTTGGTGGCAAGCAGGCCCCCTTGACCCACGGGCCCTATTGCAGCTGCATCATGTGCCTCTATTAGTGGCACGCCACTGGTTGGGGGCCCCTAGGGGAGCGGGGGCCCTATGCAGCTGCCTGGTCTGCCTGCCGCTAACGCCGGCCCTGGGCAGCATTGATCAGACATTGATGACCTATACTAAGGATAGGCTATCAATGTAAAAGTAGTGGACAATCTCTTCAATGTTATTATCTACCAAAATAGTAGTAATAAAAAAAAATCACTGGATATCCATAAGGCATATGTTCACATGATCATATTCAGTGGCATGTAAACATTTGGGCATCCCTGGTCTAAATTACTGTTAATGTGAACAGTTAAGCAAGTTGAAGATAAAATGATCTCTAAAAGGCCTAAAGATAAATATGACACATTTCTTTGTATTTTAGACAAAAATATATATATATTTTAATTTTTTACACTTTAAAAATTACAGTAAGGAAAATAGTCCATTGCTAAAATTTGGAAACCCTTGCAGATTTGTAAGGTCGGGTAACTTTGACCAAGGTTTCAAATCTTAACCCCTTAGTGACAGAGCCAATTTGGTACCTAATTTTAATACCTAATTTTACAATTCTGACCACTGTCAATTTATGAGGTCATATCTCTGAAACGCTTCAATGTATCCCACTGATTCTGAGATTGTTTTTTCTTGACATATTGTACTTCATGATGGTGGTAACATTTCTTCAATATAACTTGCGTTTATTTATCAAATAAACTGAAATTTGGCAAAAATTTTGAAAATTTTGCAATTTTCAAACTTTTAATTTTTGTACCCTTAAATCAGAGTGGTGTCACACAAAATAGTTAATAAATAATATTTCCAACATGTCAACTATACATCAGCACAATTTTGGAAACATATTTTTTTTTGTTAGGACGTTATAAGGATTACATTTTGAACAGCGATTTCTCATTTTTGCATCAAAATTTACAAAACCATTTTTTCTAGTGACCACCTCACATTTAAAGTAAGTTTAGGGGTCAATATGACAGAAAATACCCCAAAACAACACCATTCTTAAAACTGCACCCGTCAAGGTGCACAAAACCACATTCAAGAAGTTTATTAAACCTTCAAGTGCTTCACGAGAACTAAAGCAATGTGGAAGGAAAAAATTTACATTTTACTTTTTTCACAAAAAATGTAATTTGAAAACAATTTTTTTATTTTCATCAAGAGTATCAGGAGAAAATGAACCACAAAATTCAGCATTCAGCACCGGTTGACTTTTTGAACGCAAAATTGACTGGTATCAATGGTGGGCGCCATGTCACGTTTCGAGACCCCCTGATGTACCTAAACAGTGGAAACCTCCCAATTCTAACTCCAATCCTAACCCCAACACCCCCAACACACCTCTTACCCTAATCTCAACCCTAACCATAACCCTAACCACAATCCTAACCCTAATCCCAACCCTAACACACCCATAACTGTCATGGTTCCCAATGGCAAGGGAACGTAAAAACACATAAGTAACGAACGAGCTCTCGGGTGATGGAAACTCGAGTTGACCGTGAGCTAAATCTACCACACAACTAACAGTAGCCAGGGAGCATACCTACGGCTTCCTATATGCCACGCGCCAGCCGGAGGACTAACTACGCCTGGTAGAGGAAGAAACAGACCTGGCTTACCTCTAGGGAAATACCCCAAAAGATGATAGCAGCCCCCCACATGTAATAACGGTGAATTAAGAGGAAAAGACATACACAGTATGAAAGTAGATTTAGCAAAGAGAGGTCCACTTACTAGATAGCAGAAGGATACAAAAGAGGACTTCACGGTCAACTGAAAACCCTTTCAAAAACCATCCTGAAATTACTTTAAGACTCCTGTGTCAACTCATGACACAGGAGTGGCAATTTCAGCCCGCAAGAGCTTCCAGCTACAGAGAATTACAAAAACTGCAAACTGGACAAAAGATACAAAACAAAAGGACAAAGTCCACTTAGCTGATCAGCAGACTAGTAGCAGGAACATGCAACCGAAGGCTCTGGTTACAATGATGACCGGCAAGGAAATGACTGGAGAGCAAGGCTAAATAGGAAACTCCCAAACACTGATGGAAGCAGGTGAACAGAAGAAGCAAAGTGCAAACAAGTCACCAGTACCACCAGCAACCACCAGGGGAGCCCAAAAAGCGGATACACAACAGTACCCTCCCCTTAAGGAGGGGGCACCGAACCCTCACAAGAACCACCAGGGCGATCTGGATGAGCCCTATGAAAGGCACGAACCAAATCCGAGGCATGAACATCAGAGGCAGTTACCCAAGAATTATCTTCCTGACCATAGCCTTTCCATTTAACCAGATATTGAAGTCTCCGTCTGGAAATACGGGAGTCCAAGATCTTCTCCACGACGTACTCCAATTCACCCTCCACCAGCACAGGAGCAGGAGGTTCAATAGAAGGAACCACCGGTAGCTCATATCTCCGCAACAACGACCGATGGAACACATTATGGATAGCGAAAGATGCCGGGAGGTCCAAACGAAAGGAAACAGGGTTAAGAATCTCCAAAATCCTATAAGGACCGATGAACCGAGGCTTAAATTTGGGAGAAGAAACCCTCATAGGGACAAAACGGGAAGACAACCACACCAAGTCCCCAACGCGAAGGTGGGGACCAACACGACGACGACAGTTAGCAAACTGCTGAGTCCTCTCCTGGGACAATTCCAAATTATCCACTACTTGTCCCCAAATCCGATGCAACCGATCCACCACCGCATCCACTCCAGGACAATCCGAAGATTCAACCTGACCAGATGAAAAACGCGGATGAAACCCTGAATTGCAAAAGAAAGGAGAAACCAAAGTGGCAGAACTAGCCCGATTATTAAGAGCAAACTCCGCCAACGGCAGAAAGGTAACCCAATCATCCTGATCCGCAGACACAAAACACCTCAAATAAGTCTCCAAAGTTTGATTAGTTCGCTCCGTCTGGCCATTGGTCTGAGGATGGAATGCAGACGAAAAGGACAAATCAATGCCCAACCTGGCACAGACTGCCCGCCAAAATCTAGACACGAACTGGGTACCCCTGTCAGAAACGATGTTTTCCGGAATACCATGCAAGCGAACCACATTTTGAACAGAACAGAGGGACCAACTCAGATGAGGAAGGCAACTTAGGCAATGGCACCAAATGAACCATTTTAGAAAAACGGTCACACACCACCCAGATGACAGACATCTTCTGAGAAACAGGGAGATCCGAGATAAAGTCCATAGAGATGTGCGTCCAAGGCCTCTTCGGAATAGGCAAGGGCAACAACAACCCACTAGCCCTAGAACAACAAGGCTTGGCCCGAGCACACACATCGCAAGACTGCACAAAAACATGCACATCTCGAGACAGGGAAGGCCACCAGAAGGATCTAGCCACCAAATCTCTGGTGCCAAAAATTCCCGGATGACCTGCCAGAGTAGAAGAATGAACTTCCGAGATGACTCTAGTGGTCCACTCGTCAGGAACAAACAGTCTACCAGACGGACAACGATCAGGTCTATCCGCCTGAAATTCTTGCAAAGCACATCGCAAATCTGGAGAGACAGCAGACAAAACCACTCCATCCTTAAGGACACCAGCAGGTTCAGAATTCCCAGGAGAGTCAGGCTCAAAACTCCTAGAAAGAGCATCTGCTTTCACATTCCTAGAACCCGGTAAGTACGAGACCACAAAATTAAACCGGGAAAAGAACAACGACCAACGTGCCTGTCTAGGATTCAGGCGCCTGGCAGACTCCAAATAAATTAAATTCTTGTGATCAGTCAAAACTACCACCTGATGTCTGGCACCCTCAAGCCAATGACGCCACTCCTCAAATGCCCACTTCATGGCCAAAAGCTCCTGATTACCAACATCATAGTTTCGCTCGGCGGCCGAAAATTTTTGCGAAAAGAACGCACAAGGTCTCATCACTGAGCAGTCGGAACTTTTCTGCGACAAAACCGCCCCCGCTCCGATCTCGGAAGCATCGACCTCAACCTGAAAGGGAAGAGAAACATCAGGCTGGCGCAACAGAGGGGCAGACAAAAAGCGGCGCTTAAGCTCCCGAAAGGCCTCCACGGCAGCAGGGGACCAATTGGCAACATCAGCACCCTTTTTAGTCAAATCCGTCAGAGGTTTAGCAACGCCAGAAAAAACAGCTATAAATCGACGATAAAAATTAGCAAAGCCCAAGAATTTCTGGAGACACTTCAGAGAAGTTGGCTGCGTCCAGTCGTAAATAGCCCGAACCTTGACAGGGTCCATCTCAATAGAAGAAGGGGAAAAAATATACCCCAAAAATGAAATTTTTTGAACCCCAAAAACACACTTTGAACCCTTTACACACAAAAATTCTCCCGCAAAACCTGAAAAACCCTCCTGACCTGCTGAACATGAGACTCCCAGTCATCAGAAAAAATCAAAATATCATCCAAGTACACAATCATAAATTTATCCAAATATTCCCGGAAAATATCATGCATTAAGGACTGAAAGACAGAAGGTGCATTAGAAAGGCCGAAAGGCATTACCAAATACTCAAAATGGCCCTCAGGCGTATTAAATGCGGTCTTCCACTCATCCCCCTGTGTAATTCGCACCAAATTATACGCCCCACGAAGATCAATCTTAGAGAACCACTTAGCCCCCCTTATGCGAGCAAACAAATCAGTCAGCAAAGGCAACGGATACTGATATTTGACTGTAATTTTATTCAGGAGACGATAATCAATACAAGGCCTCAGAGAGCCATCCTTTTTAGAGACAAAGAAAAAACCGGCTCCTAAAGGTGATGAAGAAGGACGAATATGTCCCTTTTCCAGGGACTCCTTAATATACTCGCGCATAGCAGCATGTTCAGGTACAGATAGGTTAAACAAACGACCCTTTGGAAATTTACTGCCAGGAATCAGATCTATGGCGCAATCAAAATCCCTGTGAGGAGGGAGTGAACCAATCTTAGGCTCTTCAAAAATATCACGATAATCAGACAAAAATGCCGGAATCTCAGATGGAATAGATGACGAAATGGACACCATAGGAGTGTCCCCATGAGCCCCCCGACATCCCCAGCTTAACACAGACATAGCCTTCCAGTCAAGGACTGGGTTATGAGACTGTAACCATGGTAATCCAAGCACCAAAACATCATGTAAATTGTACAACACAAGGAAGCGAATCACCTCCTGATGGTCTGGAGTCATACGCATAGTCACTTGCGTCCAGAACTGTGGTTTATTACAAGCCAAAGGTGTAGAATCAATACCCTTCAGAGGTATAGGAACTTCCAGAGGCTCTAAATCAAACCCACAGCGCCTGGCAAAGGACCAGTCCATAAGACTCAGAGCGGCGCCCGAGTCCACATAGGCATCCACGGTAATAACTGATAATGAACAAATCAAGGTTACAGACAAAATAAATTTGGACTGTAAAGTGCCAATTGAAATGGACTTGTCAACCTTCCTAGTACGCTTAGAGCATGCCGATATAACATGAGCAGAATCACCACAATAGAAGCATAACCCATTTTTACGCCTATAATTCTGCCGCTCGCTTCTAGACATAACTCTGTCACATTGCATTTTCTCTGGCGTCTCTTCAGAAGATACCGCCAAATGGTGCACGGGTTTGCGCTCCCGCAAACGCCGATCAATCTGAATTGCCATTGTCATGGACTCATTCAGACCTGTAGGCGCAGGGAACCCGACCATAACATCTTTAACGGCATCAGAAAGGCCCTCTCTGAAATTTGCCGCTAAGGCGCACTCATTCCACTGAGTAAGCACAGACCACCTACGAAATTTTTGGCAGTATATCTCCGCTTCATCTTGCCCTTGAGATAGGGCTATCAAAGCTTTTTCAGCTTGAATCTCCAAATTAGGTTCCTCATAAAGCAACCCTAAAGCCAAGAAAAACGCATCCACATTGAGCAACGCAGGATCCCCTGGAGCCAATGAAAATGCCCAATTTTGAGGGTCACCTCGCAGCAAAGAGATTACAATCTTAACCTGCTGGACAGGATCTCCTGAGGAGTGAGGTCTGAGAGAAAGGAATAATTTACAATTATATTTGAAATTCAAAAAGCGAGATCTATCTCCGGAAAACACCTCTGGTGTAGGGATTTTAGGTTCAGAAATAGGAGCATGTATAACAAAATCTTGTAAATTTTGAACCTTCGTAGCAAGATTATTTAAACCTGCAGCCAAACTCTGGACATCCATGTTAAACAGCTAAGGTCAGAGCCATTCAAGGGTTAAGAGGAGGTAAGAAGCAGCTAGACAGCAATTAAGGGCTAGGCAGCTCTGAGGGAAAGAAAAAAAAAAAAATTTCCCTTCAACACTTCTTTTTCTCCTGCTTCAGCCCAAACAATTAACACTTTGCGGGCCGGTCATACTGTCATGGTTCCCAATGGCAAGGGAACGTAAAAACACATAAGTAACGAACGAGCTCTCGGGTGATGGAAACTCGAGTTGACCGTGAGCTAAATCTACCACACAACTAACAGTAGCCAGGGAGCATACCTACGGCTTCCTATATGCCACGCGGCAGCCGGAGGACTAATTACGCCTGGTAGAGGAAGAAACAGACCTGGCTTACCTCTAGGGAAATACCCCAAAAGATGATAGCAGCCCCCCACATGTAATAACGGTGAATTAAGAGGAAAAGACATACACAGTATGAAAGTAGATTTAGCAAAGAGAGGTCCACTTACTAGATAGCAGAAGGATACAAAAGAGGACTTCACGGTCAACTGAAAACCCTTTCAAAAACCATCCTGAAATTACTTTAAGACTCCTGTGTCAACTCATGACACAGGAGTGGCAATTTCAGCCCGCAAGAGCTTCCAGCTACAGAGAATTACAAAAACTGCAAACTGGACAAAAGATACAAAACAAAAGGACAAAGTCCACTTAGCTGATCAGCAGACTAGTAGCAGGAACATGCAACCGAAGGCTCTGGTTACAATGATGACCGGCAAGGAAATGACTGGAGAGCAAGGCTAAATAGGAAACTCCCAAACACTGATGGAAGCAGGTGAACAGAAGAAGCAAAGTGCAAACAAGTCACCAGTACCACCAGCAACCACCAGGGGAGCCCAAAAAGCGGATACACAACACATAACCCTAATCTCAACACTAACCGTGATCCCAACCATAACCACAACCCTAACCCAAACCCTAACCCTAGCCCCAACCCTAATCCTAGCCCAACCCTAACCGTAGCCCCAACCATAACCCTAGCTTTAGCCCCAAACCTAACCCTAGCCCCAACCCTAACTCTAATGGAAAAATGTAAATAAATACTTTTTTAAATTTTATTATTTTTACCTAACTAAGAGGGTAATAAAGGGGGGTTTGATTTATTATTTCTTTATTTTGATCACGGTGATAGAGTCTATCACCATGATCAAAATGAACCAATAGGAAAAATTTCCTACTGTTGCCGGGTGCTGGCAGGCAGGTCTCGGCGGGCGCACTGCCCATGCGCCCGCCATTTTCTTCCCGGAAGAAGACACTGGTGGCTAGGGGACATCAGAGGGGATGCACGAAGGTCCAGGGACACCAGAGGTAGTGGGGTGGTATCGGGGGATCCCATTTCTCTCTCCTTTGATGTGCAATCACATCAGAGGAGAGAGAAATAAAATGGGAATTCTGACTTTTTTTTGCAGTCGCCGTTATTCCGTGAATAACAGTGATCCCAACACTGAGGTCAGTAAAAACTGACCTGAATCATGTTCTCCAGGGTCTCAGTTACTCCCAGAAAATTTCCGATGCTTGGGGCAATGTACACTTGTTTCTCAGCGCCGGTAAGAAGCAGCACTGAGGAATAAGTACCCTTAACTGACGCCATTAAAAGGTATATCTGGGGTCGTTAAGGGGTTAATTAGCCTCTTAAGGTTACGGCTTGTTCACTAACATTGTTAGGAAAGACCAGGGGATGCAAATTTCTCAGCTTTATAAAAACCAACCTCCTCTAACCTGTGCCAAAAAAACGTAGAAGTGGGTTCTGCTAAGCAGCTGCCTAACACACTGAAAATGAAAATGGTGGAGGCCCACAAAGCAGAAGGCCATAAGATGATTACAAAGTGTTTTCAAGTTGCCCTTTCCTCAGTTTGAAATATAATTAAGAAATGGCAGTTAACAGGAACAGTGGAGGACAAGATAAGGTCTGGAAGACCAAGCAAATTTTCAGTGAGAGCTGCTTGTAGGATTGCTAGGGAGGCAAATCAGAACCCCTGCTTGACTGTAAAAGACCTTCAGAAAGATTTAGCAGACACTGGAGTTGCAGTACATTGTTCTACTGTTCAGAGACACCTGCACAAATATGGCCTTCTTGGAAGAGGCATTAGAAAACTTCTCCTGTGTCCTCACCATAAAATTCAGCATCTGAAGTATGCATAAGAACATCTAAACAAGCTTGATGCATTTTGGAAGCAAATTCTGTTGACCAATAAGTTTAAAATAGAACTCTTTGGCCACAATGATCAAAGGTATGTATGGAAAAAAAAAAAAGGGCACAGAATTTCAGGAAAGAACATCTCGACAGCCATTAAGCAGCCAGTGGCATGTGTCATGGTTCCCAATGGCAAGGGAACGTCAGAGAACATAAATAACAGAACAGCTCTTGGGTGATGGAATCTCGAGCTGACCGTGAGCTAAACCTACCACACAACTAACAGTGGCCGGGTGGCGTACCTACGTTTTATCCCTAGACGCCTAGCGCCAGCCGGAGGACTAACTAACCCTAATAGAGGAAAAGACAGACCTGGCTTACCTCTAGGGAAATTCCCCCAAAAAGGAGACAGAAGCCCCCCACATATATTGACGGTGAGTTCAGAGGAAAAGACATACGCAGTATGAAGGTAGGTTCAGCAAAGCGAGGTCCGCTTACTAGATAGCAAGAAGATACAATAGGGAACTTCACGGTCAGCTGAAAACCCTATTAAAGTACCATCCCGAAATTACTTTAAGACTCATGTGTCAACTCATGACACCGGAGTGGCAATTTCGGCCCACAAGAGCTTCCAGCTACAGAAAAATAACATAACTGTGAACTGGAACAAAAATGCAAAACAAACTTAGGACTAAGAGTCCAACTTAGCTGATAGTAGTCTAGAAGCAGGAACATGCAACAGAAAGGCTCTGGTTACATTGATGGCCGGCACTAGAATAACTGAGCAGCAAGGCTAAATAGGATACACCCATATCCTGATGGAAACAGGTGAACAGAGAAAGTGAAGCACACAAGTCCAGTACCACCAGTGACCACCGGGGGAGCCCAAAAACCAAACTCACAACAGTACCCCCCCCTCAAGGAGGGGGCACCGAACCCTCACAAGAACCACCAGGGCGATCAGGACGAGCCCTATGAAAGGCACGGACCAAATCAGAGGCATGAACATCAGAGGCTGTCACCCAAGAATTATCCTCTTGACCGTAGCCCTGCCACTTGACCAGATACTGAAGTTTCCGTCTGGAAACACGGGAGTCCAAGATCTTCTCCACAACGTACTCCAATTCACCCTCAACCAACACCGGAGCGGGAGGCTCAACGGAAGGCACAACCGGTACCTCATACCTGCGCAATAATGACCGATGGAAGACATTATGGATAGAAAAAGATGCTGGGAGGTCCAATCGAAAGGACACGGGGTTAAGAATCTCCAAAATCTTATACGGGCCGATGAACCGAGGCTTAAACTTAGGAGAAGAAACCCTCATAGGGACAAAACGAGAAGACAACCACACCAAGTCCCCAACACGAAGACGAGGACCAACACGACGACAGCGGTTAGCAAAATGCCGAGTCTTCTCCTAGGACAACTCCAAATTGTCCACCACCTGTCCCCAAATCCGATGCAACCTATCCACCACAGTATCCACTCCAGGACAATCCGAAGACTCCACCTGACCGGAAGAAAAACGAGGATGAAACCCCGAATTGCAAAAGAAAGGAGAAACCAAAGTGGCAGAACTAGCCCGATTATTGAGGGCAAACTCCGCCAACGGCAAAAAGGCAACCCAGTCATCCTGATCCGCAGACACAAAACACCTCAATTAAGTCTCCAAGGTCTGATTAGTTCGCTCAGTCTGGCCATTAGTCTGAGGATGGAACGCAGACGAAAAAGACAAATCAATGCCCATCCTAGCACAGAACGCCCGCCAAAATCTAGACACGAACTGGGTCCCCCTGTCAGAAACGATATTCTCCGGAATACCATGCAAGCGAACCACATTTTGAAAAAACAGAGGAACCAACTCGGATGAGGAAGGCAACTTAGGCAAGGGCACCAAATGAACCATCTTTGAAAAACGGTCACACACCACCCAGATGACAGACATTTTCTGAGAAACAGGGAGATCAGAAATAAAATCCATAGAGATGTGAGTCCAAGGCCTCTTCGGAATAGGCAAAGATAACAACAATCCGCTAGCCCGAGAACAACAAGGTTTGGCCCGAGCACAAACATCACAAGACTGCACAAAAACTCGTACATCTCGAGACAGGGAAGGCCACCAGAAGGACCTAGCCACCAAATCCCTGGTACCAAAGATCCCGGGATGACCTGCCAACACAGAAGAATGAACCTCCGAGATGACTCTACTGGTCCAATCATCAGGAACAAACAGTCTACCAGGCGGGCAACGATCAGGTCTATCCGCCTGAAACTCCTGCAAAGCCCGTCGCAGGTCTGGGGAAACAGCAGATAATATCACCCCATCCTTAAGGATACCTGTAGGTTCAGAATCACCAGGGGAATCAGGCTCAAAACTCCTAGAAAGGGCATCCGCCTTCACATTTTTAGAACCTGGTAAGTATGAGACCACAAAATTAAACCGAGAGAAAAACAACGACCAGCGCGCCTGTCTAGGATTCAGGCGCCTGGCAGACTCAAGATAAATCAAATTCTTGTGATCGGTCAATACCACCACCTGATGTCTAGCCCCCTCAAGCCAATGACGCCACTCCTCAAAAGCCCACTTCATAGCCAAAAGCTCCCGATTACCAATATCATAATTTCGCTCGGCGGGCGAAAATTTTCGAGAAAAGAACGCACAAGGTCTCATCACGGAGCAGTCGGAACTTTTCTGCGACAAGACCGCCCCAGCTCCGATCTCGGAAGCATCGACCTCAACCTGAAAAGGAAGAGTAACATCAGGCTGACGCAACACAGGGGCAGAAGAAAAGCGACGCTTAAGCTCCCGAAAGGCCTCCACAGCAGCAGGGGACCAATCAGCAACATCAGCACCCTTTTTGGTCAAATCAGTCAAAGGTTTAGCAACATCAGAAAAACCAGTTATAAATCGACGATAAAAATTAGCAAAGCCCAAAAATTTCTGAAGGCTCTTAAGAGAAGAAGGTTGCGTCCAATCACAAATAGCCCGAACCTTGACAGGATCCATCTCAATGGAAGAGGGGGAAAAAATGTACCCCAAAAAAGAAATCTTTTGAACCCCAAAAACACACTTAGAACCCTTCACACACAAGGAATTAGCCCGCAAAACCTGAAAAACCCTCCTGACCTGTTGGACATGAGAATCCCAGTCATCCGAAAAAATCAAAATATCATCCAGATACACGATCATAAATTTATCCAAATATTCACGGAAAATGTCATGCATAAAGGACTGAAAGACTGAAGGGGCATTTGAAAGACCAAAAGGCATTACTAAATACTCAAAATGGCCCTCGGGCGTATTAAATGCGGTTTTCCACTCATCCCCCTGCTTAATTCGCACCAAATTATACGCCCCACGGAGATCAATCTTAGAGAACCACTTAGCCCCTTTTATTCGAGCAAACAAATCAGTCAGCAGTGGCAGAGGATACTGATATTTGACTGTAATTTTATTCAAGAGTCGATAATCAATACACGGCCTCAAAGAGCCATCTTTTTTAGATACAAAGAAAAAACCGGCTCCTAAGGGAGATGAAGAAGGACGAATATGTCCCTTTTCCAGGGACTCCTTAATATATTCTCGCATAGCAGCATGTTCAGGTACAGATAGATTAAATAAACGACCCTTTGGAAATTTACTGCCCGGAATCAGATCTATGGTACAATCGCAATCTCTGTGAGGAGGTAGTGAACCAAGCTTAGGCTCCTCAAAAACATCACGATAATCAGATAAAAATTCCGGAATCTCAGAGGGAATAGATGACGAAATGGAAACCAAAGGTACGTCCCCATGAGCCCCCTGACATCCCCAGCTTAACACAGACATTGCTTTCCAGTCAAGGACTGGGTTATGAGATTGTAACCATGGTAATCCGAGCACCAAAACGTCATGTAGATAATACAACACAAGGAAGCGAATCATCTCCTGATGGTCTGGATTCATACGCATAGTCACTTGTGTCCAGTATTGTGGTTTATTACTAGCCAATGGTGTAGAGTCAATACCCTTCAGAGGTATAGGAACTTCCAGAGGCTCTAGATCAAACCCACAGCGCCTGGCAAAGGACCAATCCATTAGACTCAAAGCGGCGCCAGAGTCGACATAGGCATCCGCGGTAATTGACGATAATGAACAAATCAAGGTCACAGACAGAATAAACTTAGACTGTAAAGTGCCAATTGAAATAGACTTATCAACCTCTTTTGTACGTTTAGAGCATGCTGATATAACATGAGTTGAATCACCACAATAGAAGCACAACCCATTTTTTCGCCTAAAATTCTGCCGTTCGCTTCTGGACAGAATTCTATCACATTGCATATTTTCTGGAGCCTTCTCAGAAGACACCGCCAAATGGTGCACAGGTTTGCGCTCCCGCAAACGCCGATCAATCTGAATAGCCATTGTCATGGACTCATTCAGACCTGTAGGTGCAGGGAACCCCACCATAACATCTTTAATGGCATCAGAGAGACCCGCTCTGAAATTCGCCGCCAGGGCGCACTCATTCCACTGAGTAAGCACAGACCATTTACGAAATTTTTGGCAGTATATTTCAGCTTCATCTTGCCCTTGAGATAGGGCCATCAAGGCTTTTTCAGCCTGAATCTCTAAGTTAGGTTCCTCATAAAGCAACCCCAAAGCCAGAAAAAACACATCCACATTGAGCAACGCAGGATCCCCGGGTGCCAATGCAAATGCCCAGTCTTGAGGGTCACCCCGCAGCAAGGAAATTACTATCCTAACCTGCTGTGCGGGATCTCCAGCGGAGCGAGATCTCAGGGAAAGAAATAATTTACAATTATTTTTGAAATTCAGGAAACGAGATCTATCCCCGGAGAAAAATTCTGGTATAGGAATTCTAGGTTCAGATATAGGAGCATGAATAACAAAATCCTGTAAATTTTGAACCTTCGTAGCAAGATTATTCAAACCTGTAGCCAAACTCTGAGGATCCATTTTAATCAGGTGAGATCAGAGCCATTCAAGGATTAGAAGGAGAGAGAGAGACAAAGGCTGCAATTAGAGCAGAAATGCAACTATGTCAACTATAGAGCAAGCTCAGAGGGAAAAAAAAAAAAAAATCTGCAGACTTCTTTTTCTCTCCTTTCTTCTGCCAACGGTTTTAACACTGGGACGGCCATACTGTCATGGTTCCCAATGGCAAGGGAACGTCAGAGAACATAAATAACAGAACAGCTCTTGGGTGATGGAATCTCGAGCTGACCGTGAGCTAAACCTACCACACAACTAACAGTGGCCGGGTGGCGTACCTACGTTTTATCCCTAGACGCCTAGCGCCAGCCGGAGGACTAACTAACCCTAATAGAGGAAAAGACAGACCTGGCTTACCTCTAGGGAAATTCCCCCAAAAAGGAGACAGAAGCCCCCCACATATATTGACGGTGAGTTCAGAGGAAAAGACATACGCAGTATGAAGGTAGGTTCAGCAAAGCGAGGTCCGCTTACTAGATAGCAAGAAGATACAATAGGGAACTTCACGGTCAGCTGAAAACCCTATTAAAGTACCATCCCGAAATTACTTTAAGACTCATGTGTCAACTCATGACACCGGAGTGGCAATTTCGGCCCACAAGAGCTTCCAGCTACAGAAAAATAACATAACTGTGAACTGGAACAAAAATGCAAAACAAACTTAGGACTAAGAGTCCAACTTAGCTGATAGTAGTCTAGAAGCAGGAACATGCAACAGAAAGGCTCTGGTTACATTGATGGCCGGCACTAGAATAACTGAGCAGCAAGGCTAAATAGGATACACCCATATCCTGATGGAAACAGGTGAACAGAGAAAGTGAAGCACACAAGTCCAGTACCACCAGTGACCACCGGGGGAGCCCAAAAACCAAACTCACAACAGGCATGGGGAACATTTTACAGGTAGAGGGAAGAATGGATTCAATGAAATTTCAACAAATTCTTGATGCAAACATAACACCATCTGTGAAAAAAAAAAGCTGAAGTTGAAAAGAGGATGTCTTCTACAAATGGATAATGATCCTTAACACATATCAAAATAGTCAATAGACTACCTCAAAAGGCACATGCCGAAGGTTTTACAATGGCTCTCAAAGTACACTGATCTGAACATCACTGAAAATCTGTGGCTAGACGTCAAAATAGCAGTGAGTGCAAGATGACCCAGAGATGTCACAGAATTGGAATTTTCTGTCCAATTCCAGCCTTGCTGAAACATCCCCAGATCAACAACAGGTTGTCTAATGGTCAGACGGAGACATGGAGAGGCGTACAAGACATAGTGTCTTGCATCCACTGTGAAATTTGGTGGAGGATTGGTGATGATCTGGGGATGCTTCAGCAAGGCTAAAATTGGGCAGGTTGTTCTTTGCGAAGGACATATGAATCAAGCCGCATACAAGGTTATCCTGGACAAACAGTTTATTCCTTCTGCTCAGGCAATGTTTCCCAACTCTGAGGACTGTTTTTTTTCCAGCAGGACAATGTGCCATGCAACACAGATAGGTTAATCAAGGCGTGGATGAAGGACCACCGCATCAAATCTCTGTCATGGGCAGCCCAATCTCCAGACTTGAACCCCATTGTAAACCTCTGGAATGTAATCAAGAGGAAAATGGATAGTCACAAAACATCAAACAAAGAAGAACTGCTTACATTTTTGTACCAGGAGTGGCATAAGGTCACCCAAAAGCAGTGTGAAAGACTGGTGGAAAGCATGCCAAGTCGCATGAAAGCTGTGATTAAAAATCATGGTTATTCCACAAAATATTGATTTCTGAACTATTCCTGAGTTAAAACATTAGTATTGTTGTTCCTAAATGATTATGAACTTGTTTTTTTTTTTCATTATTTGAGGTCTGCAAGCAATACATTTTTTATTATTTTGACCATTTCTCATTTTCAGAAAATAAATCCAAAATGTAATGCTTGGAACTTCGGAGTCATGTTGTCAGTAGTTTATAGAATAAAAGAACAATTTACATTTTACTCAAAAATATACCTATAAAAAGAAAAATCAGACAAAGGTTTTGCCTTAATTACCCTACCAAGCAGATAGATCTCCCGAATAGGTGCAACCATATCTATATTTATCACCACCTATGGTATCATGGAAAGGGGGATTAGAGACATACAGGGAAAGGGGGATTAGAGACTTACATATTGTTCTATGGATATCTACTGCATACATGTATTCAGTACACTTATAGACATAAGGGGAAGAATTTATTAAGACTGACATTTCATACGCCAGTGTTAATATGAAATTAGCTGGGGTAAGATGTGTCTAGCTTATTAAAGGAGTTATGTAGCAATTATTTTTTCCCTTTTTTTGCATATCAAGCTGCAGTACCATTATGTTTTAAATCATTTCATATTTTGATATATTGGATTTGGCAAGTGTGGCCACGCCAAATGTTTTTTTTTACTCTTAAACTTGAATTTGCTATTTGGGTGCAGCCCCCAAGCGACGTAGTTGCAGGGTGCAGATGGGCGACCAATTGGATGTGCCACCAGGATAGAGTGAATTAAATGCCACTGTCAGTAATTGACAGCAGCACAGAATGGGTTAAACAGCAGTGATCGGTTCTGGCACTGATTGCTACTGTTACAGGCAGATGCCTAATGTATTCAACAAATTGTTCCGGCACTCAATGAGTTAAATGCTTGTTCAGAAAGATTTTTTATTGAAGAAATAAACTCCAGGACAATAATGTGACGTTTCGGTCATTACACTGACCTTCATCAGACAAATGTATGAGAGTGGTATATGATCAGGATATCATCATTAGTATAAGATAGTTCCCGGGACCAAGCGCTCGGCGTGACAGGTAAAGACCGGAGAACAGGCACCTGATGAAGGTGAGTGTAATGACCAAAACGTCACATTATTTTCCTGGAGTTTATTTCTTCAATAAAAAATCTTTCTGAACAAGCATTTAACTCATTGAGTGACGGAACAATTTTTTGAATATATGTTAGGGGATTGGTAACCCTTTTTCGAGCACCACTATTAATTGAGGAGTGACGTGTCATTGTACTTGATATTGTGATGCCTAATGTATAACCCAGCTGATAAATACCTTGTGTGAAGTGGCCTCAGATTCAAAAAGCAACACACAAAAGAAACCAAACCCTCAGACAGAATCTTCAACAGAAAAAAAAAGTTACTCTCAGCAAAAAGTGGCAACACAAACCAATTATTAAAAAATATTTCTCAGACATACAGTGTTATTTGATCCATGAACTTTTCTGTGATCTCTAAAAGTGAACCAAAGTTTTTAAAAATTTTGTAGGCTTCTATTTTTCAGAAATACAGTGTTACTTGGTTTGTGAACATTTCTGTGATCTTAGAAAGTGAACAAAAGATTTTAAATATTTAGTAGACCTACATTTCTCAGACATACAGTTTTATGTACTAAATATTTCTCTGATCTCTAAAAGTGAACAAAATTGCTTGAAAAATATGTAGGCTTCCATACAGTGTTACGTGATCTATGAACAATTCTGTTATCTCTAAAACTGCTAAAAAGCTTTTAAACATTTTTAGGCTCCATTTCTCTACCATACAGTGTTACCTGTTCTGTGAATATTTCTGTGAGCTCTAAAACTGACAAAAAGCATTGAAACATTTTTCTGGACTGAATTTGATTGTCATCCATACACTTTTGTGTTCTTTCTGTTACATTATGGTGGAGTAAACTCACAAAAACTGCTTTGATTGCTGCAGGTGACCAATTTTTTTCTTTTATTAAAAATAAACTTGGTTTCAAGAGACGTAGTAATTACAAAATGTGCAAGGCATGCATTAAGAGATGGGGAAGTGGAAGTGCTGATGATGGTGCATGCAGATGTGGAGGACATGGGGCAGGTGCGACTACGCCTGTTGCTGGAGCACAAGAAGCACACCCATCCACGACACATAAGTTCCTGTCCCACTTTGCAGGGAGGAACGGTACACCACTTCTGAAGCCAGAGCACTGAGAACAGGTGATCAGTTGTATAGCAGATAATGCTTCCGGCAGGCTTGGCAGCACCACAGTCTTCCACAAGATCCAGTCTCACCATCCTAAAATTTAGATCACTTAATCCTCACCCTGATCCTTCTTCCTCCCACCATGTTGAGTCCCAGTATTGAGTGCCAGAAGACTCGTGCACACTAGGACACTCCGAGGAGCTCTTTACCACACTATTTCTTGATGGCAGCCTCTCAATCTGCATGCTCCAAGAGCGACAGAACAACATGCTGTTTAGTGATGCACAGTTAAGTCACAAAGTCAGGAGGACTAGTGTGTGGTGGTGGAAGATGAGGTGGTGGATGATGAAGTTACCAACCCAACCTGGGATGCTGGCATGCAGAACAAGGCCAGCAATGCTGAGGGGGAAAGATTGGCAGCATTGAAACAGAAAGAGGCAGTGGGTTGACCAGAGGGAGAAAGCAGGCAACTGTTCCGCAGAGCACCGACAGTCCTGAATTTCTCAGTCAAAGTGTTAGGTGTTCTTCTGTCTGGGACTTTTTTAAAGAGAGATCTTAGAAAAATAAAGTGGCCATTTTCAACCTGTGCCATGCCAAGATCAGCAGGGGCCTGACCACTAAGAACCTAACCACCGCCAGCATGATCAGGTACATGTCACTTAAGCACTCAACTCAGTGGACTAAACACCTGGGTCCACGTTTGGTGCCATTGGGTGACACCACTGCCTCTTCCCCTATGCTACAAGGGATCTAGGTCTGTCAATATTAGAAGGGAGCATCATGCGGCCTCTGTAGCCAATCAGTGGTCCAAGATCCTGTGGAACAGTTAAAACTTGTCTTTTATTATTGACACATTTAAAAAAGCATGAAAGACCACACATTGTTGAATTCCAATGCTTACGTCGTTCATGCTTTGATCTTACTTATAGTAGAGCACTGACATGTTACACATAAGGCAGTTAAAAAAAATGGTTTGGTACCCTGTTAGCCAGTTGAAAAATTAATGCTCTCAGTGTGAAAAACAAGACAGTCTTGTAATTATGGTGCCTTTTAACCCCTTCACCCCGAAGCCTGTTTTCACCTAAGTGACAGGGCCAATTTTTACAATTCTGACCACTGTCACTTTATGAGGTCATAACTCTGAAACGCTTCAACGGATCCTGGTGATTCTGACATTGTTTTCTCGTGACATATTGTACTTCATGATAGTGGTAAAACTTCTTCGATATGACTTGCATTTATTTGTGAAAAAAGCTAAAATTTGTTGAAAATTATGAAAATTTAGCAATTTTCAAACTTTTAGTTTTTATGCCCTTAAATTAGAGAGTTATATCACATAATATAGTTAATAAACAACATTTCCCACATGTCTGCTTTACATCAGCACAATTTTGGAAACATTAATTTTTTTTGTTAGGGAGTTATAAGGGTTAAAAGTTGACCAGCGATTTCTCATTTTTGCAACAAAATTTGCAAAACCATTTTTTTTACGGACCACCTCACACTTGAAGTGACTTTGAGGAGTCTATATGACAGAAAATGCCCAAAAGTGACACCATTCTAAAAACTGCACCCCTCAAGGTACTCAAAACCACATTTAAAAAGTTTATTAACCCCTCAGGTACTTCACAGGAATTTTTGGAATGTTTAAAAAAAATTGAACATTTAACTTTTTTTTCACACAATTTTTACTTCAGATCCAATTTATTTTATTTTACCAAGGGTAACAGGAGAAATTGGACCACAAAAGTCGTTGTACAATTTGTCCTGAGTACGCCGATACCCCACATGTTGGGGTAAACCATTGATTGGGCACACGGCAGAGCTCGGAAGGGAAGGAGCGCCATTTGAATTTTCAATGCAAGATTTGCTGAAATTGAGATCGGAACCCATGGCTCGATTGGAGAGCCCCTGACGTGCCTAAACAGTGGAAACCCCCACAAGTGACACCATTTTGGAAAGTAGACCCTATAAGGAACTAATCTAGATGTGTGGTGAGCACTTTGAACCTCCAAGTGCTTCACAGAAGTTTATAATGTAGAGCCGTAAAAAAAATTTCATATTAATTTTCACAAAAAATGATCTTTTTGCCCCAAATTTTTTATTTTCCCAAGGGTAACAGGATAAATTGGACACCAAAAGTTGTTGTGCAATTTGTTCTGAGTACGTTGATACTTCATATATGGGGATAAACCACTGTTTGAGCACATGGCAGAGCTCAGAAGGGAAGGAGCGCCGTTTGACTTTTCAATGCAAAATTGGCTGGAATTGAGATCGGAACCCATGTCGCGTTTGGAGAGCCCCTGACATGCCTAAACAGTGGAAATCCCCCACAATGGACCCCATTTTGGAAAGAAGACCCCCTAAGGAACTTATCTAGATGTGTGGTGAGCACTTTTAACCCCCAATTGTTTCACTAAAGTTTAGAATGTAGCGCTGTGAAAATTAAAAAAATCATTTTTTCTTTCCACAAAATGATGTTTCAGCCCGCAATTTTTTTTTCCCAAGGGTAACAGGAGAAATTGGACCACAAAAGTTATTGTCCAATTTGTCCTGAGTACGCTGATAACCCCATACATGGGGGGGAACCACTGTTTGGGCGCACGGCAGAGCTCGGAAGGGAAGGAGCGCCGTTTGAAATGCAGACTTAGATGGACTGGTCTGCAGGCGTCATGTTGCATTTGCAGAGCCCCTGATGTACCTAAACAGTAGAAACCCCCCAAAAGTGACCCCATATTGGAAACTAGACTGTTGTGAATTTGGATTCTGGGCTCCCCCGGTGGCTACTGGTGGAATTGAACTTGTGACATCATCTTCCCTGTTCACCTGTTCTGATTAGATCTGGGTGTCGCTATATAACCTGGCTTCTCTGTTAGATGCTTGCCGGTCAACAATGTTATCAGAAGCCTCTCTGTGCTTGTTCCTGCTCCCAGACATCTACTAGATAAGTTGGACATTCGTCCATGTTTTGTTTTTGTATTTTGGTTCCAGTTCACAGCTGCAGTTTCGTTACTGTGTCTGGAAAGCTCTTGTTGATCAGGAATTGCCACTCTGGTATTATGAGTTAATGCCAGAGTCCTAAAGTAATTTCTGGATGTGTTTTGTTAGGGTTTTCTACTGACCATGAAAGTATGCTTTCTGTCTTCTGCTATCTAGAAAGCGGACCTCAAATTTGCTAAAACTATTTTCCTGCTGCGTTTGTTGTTTCATCTCATATCACCGCCAATATATGTGGGGGGCTTCTGTCTCCTTTTTGGGCATTTCTCTAGAGGTGAGTCAGGTCTTATATTTCCCTCTGCTAGCATTATTTAGTTCTCCGGCCGGCGCTGGGCATATAGGGATAAAAAGTAGGACATGCTACCTGGCTACTTCTAGATGATGCGGTAGGTTTAGTTCATGGTCAGTACAGTTACATCTTCCAAGAGCTTGTTCCTATTGAGGCTTATGCTAGTTCTCTGGCCATGGAGATCATGACAGTTTGACCGGCCCACTAAAGGGTTAAAATCCTTGGCTGAGAAAGGAGAGAAATAAGAAGTCTGCTGAAAATTTTTTTTTTTTTTTTTTTTTTTCTCTAGTAGTTAGTGTGCTCTTAATTGGATCACTTGCCAGTCTGTCTATGCTGCAGTCTTTCTTTTTTTTCTCTCTCCTTCTAATCTTTGAATGGCTCTATGTTCACCTGTCTATAATGGATCTACAGAGTGTAACTGCAGGTTTGAATAATCTCGCCACGAAAGTACAAAGTTTGCAAGATTTTGTTGTTCATGCTCCGGTATCAGAGCCGAGAATTCCTTTGCCGGAATTCTTCTCAGGGAATAGATCTAGCTTTCAGAATTTTAGAAATAATTGTAAGTTATTTTTGTCCCTGAAATCTCGTTCTGCTGGAGACCCTGCACAGCAGGTTGGGATTGTGATTTCCTTGCTCCGCGGCGACCCTCAAGATTGGGCTTTTGCATTGGCACCAGGGGATCCTGTGTTGCGCAATGTGGATGCGTTTTTTCTGGCCTTGGGCTTGCTTTATGAGGAACCTCATTTGGAACTTCAGGCAGAAAAAACTTTGATGTCCCTATCGCAGGGGCAAGATGAAGCTGAAATTTACTGCCAAAGATTCCGTAAATGGTCTGTGCTTACTCAGTGGAATGAGTGTGCCTTGGCGGCTACTTTCAGAGAGGGTCTTTCTGATGCCATTAAGGATGTTATGGTGGGGTTCCCTGTGCCTGCAAGTCTGAATGAGTCCATGACAATGGCCATTCAGATCGATAGGCGTCTGCGGGAGCGCAAACCAGTGCACCATCTGGCGGTGTCCACTGAGAAGACGCCAGAAAACATGCAGTGTGATAGAATTCTGTCCAGAAGCGAGCGGCAGAATTTTAGACGGAAAAATGGGTTGTGTTTCTATTGTGGGGATTCTACTCATGTTATATCAGCATGCTCTAAGCGTACTAAAAAGCTTGATAAATCCGTTCCCATTGGCACTTTACAGTCTAAATTTATTTTGTCTGTGACCCTGATTTGCTCTTTGTCATCTATTACTACGGACGCCTATATCGACTCTGGCGCCGCTTTGAGTCTTATGGATTGGTCCTTTGCCAATCGTTGTGGGTATGATTTAGAGCCTTTGGAGACTCTTATTCCTCTGAAGGGGATTGACTCCACCCCATTGGCTAATAATAAACCACAATACTGGACACAAGTGACTATGTGTATTAATCCGGATCACCAGGAGACTATTCGTTTTCTGGTGCTGTATAATCTACATGATGATTTGGTGCTAGGATTGCCATGGCTGCAGTCTCACAACCCAGTCCTTGACTGGAGAGCTATGTCTGTGTTGAGCTGGGGATGTAAGGGGACTCATGGGGACGTACCTTTGGTGTCCATTTCATCATCTATCCCCTCTGAAATCCCTGAGTTCCTGTCTGATTATCGTGACGTCTTTGAAGAACCTAAGCTTGGTTCACTACCTCCGCACCGAGAGTGCGATTGTGCCATAGATTTAATTCCGGGTAGTAAATACCCAAAGGGTCGTTTATTTAATCTGTCTGTGCCTGAACATACTGCTATGCGAGAATATATAAAGGAGTCCTTGGAAAAGGGACATATTCGTCCATCGTCATCTCCCTTAGGAGCCGGTTTTTTCTTTGTGTCAAAAAAAGACGGCTCTTTGAGACCATGTATTGATTATCGGCTTTTGAATAAAATCACGGTTAAATATCAATACCCATTGCCGTTGCTGACTGATTTGTTTGCTCGCATAAAGGGGGCCAAGTGGTTCTCTAAGATTGATCTCCGTGGGGCGTATAATTTGGTGCGGATCAGGCAGGGGGATGAGTGGAAAACCGCATTTAATACGCCCGAGGGCCACTTTGAGTATTTGGTGATGCCTTTTGGTCTTTCTAATGCCCCTTCAGTCTTCCAGTCCTTTATGATATTTTCCGCGATTTTTTGGATAAATTTATGATAGTGTATCTGGATGATATTCTGATTTTTTCGGATGATTGGGACTCTCATGTCCGGCAAGTTAAGAGGGTTTTTCAGGTTTTGCGGTCTAATTCTCTGTGTGTCAAGGGTTCTAAGTGCGTTTTTGGGGTTCAGAGAATTTCCTTTTTGGGATATATTTTTTCTCCCTCTTCCATTGAGATGGATCCTGTCAAGGTTCAAGCTATTTGTGATTGGACGCAGCCCTCTTCTCTTAAAAGTCTTCAGAAATTTTTGGGCTTTGCCAACTTTTATCGTCGATTTATTTCTGGTTTTTCGGATGTCGTTAAGCCATTGACCGATTTGACTAGACAGGGTGCTGATGTTGCTAATTGGTCCCCTGATGCTGTGGAGGCCTTTCAGGAGCTTAAGCGCCGTTTTTCTTCTGCCCCTGTGTTGCGTCAGCCTGATGTGACTCTTCCTTTTCAGGTTGAGGTCGACGCTTCTGAGATCGGGGCTGGGGCAGTGTTGTCGCAGAAAAGTTCTGACTGCGCCGTGATGAGGCCTTGTGCCTTCTTTTCCCGTAAATTTTCGCCCGCTGAGCGGAATTATGATGTTGGGAATCGGGAGCTTTTGGCCATGAAGTGGGCGTTTGAGGAGTGGCGCCATTGGCTCGAGGGGGCCAGACATCAGGTGGTGGTATTGACTGACCACAAAAATTTGATCTATCTTGAGACCGCCAGGCGCCTGAATCCTAGACAGGCGCGCTGGTCATTATTTTTCTCTCGGTTTAATTTTGTGGTATCGTACCTACCGGGTTCTAAGAATGTTAAGGCGGATGCCCTTTCTAGGAGTTTTGAGCCTGATTCACCCGGCAACTCTGACCCCACAGGTATTCTTAAGGAGGGAGTTATCTTGTCAGCCGTTTCTCCAGACCTGCGGCGGGCCTTGCAGGAGTTTCAGGCGGATAGACCGGATCGTTGTCCGCCTGATAGGTTGTTTGTTCCTGATGATTGGACCAGTAGAGTCATCTCTGAGGTACATTCTTCTGCATTGGCAGGTCATCCTGGAATTTTTGGTACCAGGGATTTGGTGGCAAGATCCTTCTGGTGGCCTTCCCTGTCACGAGATGTGCGAGGCTTTGTGCAGTCTTGTGACGTTTGTGCTCGGGCCAAGCCTTGTTGTTCTCGGGCTAGTGGATTATTGTTGCCCTTGCCTATTCCTAAGAGGCCTTGGACACACATCTCGATGGATTTTATTTCAGATCTGCCTGTTTCTCAGAAGATGTCTGTCATCTGGGTGGTGTGTGACCGTTTTTCTAAGATGGTCCATTTGGTTCCCCTGCCCAAATTGCCTTCTTCTTCCGAGTTGGTGCCCCTGTTTTTTCAAAATGTTGTTCGTTTGCATGGTATTCCTGAGAATATCGTTTCTGACAGAGGAACCCAATTTGTGTCTAGATTTTGGCGGGCATTCTGTGCTAGGATGGGCATAGATTTGTCTTTTTCGTCTGCTTTTCACCCTCAGACTAATGGCCAGACCGAGCGGACTAATCAGACCCTGGAGACATATCTGAGGTGTTTTGTGTCTGCTGACCAGGATGATTGGGTTGCTTTTTTGCCATTGGCGGAGTTCGCCCTCAATAATCGGGCCAGCTCTGCCACTTTGGTGTCCCCGTTTTTCTGTAATTCGGGGTTCCACCCTCGATTTTCCTCCGGTCAGATGGAATCCTCGGATTGTCCTGGAGTGGATGCGGTGGTGGAGAGATTGCATCATATCTGGGGGCAGGTGATGGACAATTTAAAGTTGTCCCAGGAGAAGACTCAGCTTTTTGCCAACCGTCACCGTCGTGTTGGTCCTCGGCTTTGTGTTGGAGATTTGGTGTGGTTGTCTTCTCGTTTTGTCCCTATGAGGGTCTCATCTCCTAAGTTTAAGCCTCGGTTCATCGGTCCGTATAAAATATTGGAGATTCTTAACCCTGTTTCCTTCCGTTTGGACCTCCCTGCATCCTTTTCTATTCATAACGTTTTTCATCGGTCGTTATTGCGCAGGTATGAGGCACCGGTTGTGCCTTCCGTTGAGCCTCCTGCTCCGGTGTTGGTTGAGGGTGAGTTGGAGTACGTTGTGGAAAAAATCCTAGACTCCCGTGTTTCCAGACGGAGACTCCAGTATCTGGTCAAGTGGAAGGGATACGGCCAGGAGGATAATTCTTGGGTCACTGCATCTGATGTTCATGCCTCTGATCTGGTTCGTGCCTTTCATAGGGCCCATCCTGATCGCCCTGGTGGTTCTGGTGAGGGTTCGGTGCCCCCTCCTTGAGGGGGGGGTACTGTTGTGAATTTGGATTCTGGGCTCCCCCGGTGGCTACTGGTGGAATTGAACTTGTGACATCATCTTCCCTGTTCACCTGTTCTGATTAGATCTGGGTGTCGCTATATAACCTGGCTTCTCTGTTAGATGCTTGCCGGTCAACAATGTTATCAGAAGCCTCTCTGTGCTTGTTCCTGCTCCCAGACATCTACTAGATAAGTTGGACATTCGTCCATGTTTTGTTTTTGTATTTTGGTTCCAGTTCACAGCTGCAGTTTCGTTACTGTGTCTGGAAAGCTCTTGTTGATCAGGAATTGCCACTCTGGTATTATGAGTTAATGCCAGAGTCCTAAAGTAATTTCTGGATGTGTTTTGTTAGGGTTTTCTACTGACCATGAAAGTATGCTTTCTGTCTTCTGCTATCTAGAAAGCGGACCTCAAATTTGCTAAAACTATTTTCCTGCTGCGTTTGTTGTTTCATCTCATATCACCGCCAATATATGTGGGGGGCTTCTGTCTCCTTTTTGGGCATTTCTCTAGAGGTGAGTCAGGTCTTATATTTCCCTCTGCTAGCATTATTTAGTTCTCCGGCCGGCGCTGGGCATATAGGGATAAAAAGTAGGACATGCTACCTGGCTACTTCTAGATGATGCGGTAGGTTTAGTTCATGGTCAGTACAGTTACATCTTCCAAGAGCTTGTTCCTATTGAGGCTTATGCTAGTTCTCTGGCCATGGAGATCATGACACTAGACCCCCCAAGGAACTTATCTAGATGTGTTTTGAGAACTTTGAACCAACAAGTGTTTCACTACAGTTTATAACGCAGAGCCGTGAAAATAAAAAATATTTTTTTTCCACAAAAATGATATTTTAGCCCCCACGTTTTTATTTTCCCAAGGGTAACAGGAGAAATTGGACCCCAAAAGTTGTTGTCCAACTTGTCCTGAGAACGCTGATACCCCATATGTTGGGGGGGACCACTGTTTGGGCGCACAGGAGAACTCGGAAGGGAAGGAGCACTGTTTTAGTTTTTCAAAGCAGAATTGGCTGGAATTGAGATCGGACGCCATGTCGCGTTTGGAGAGCCCCTGATGTGCCTAAACAGTGGAAACCCCCAATTATAACTGAACCCCTAACCCCAGCCCTAACCCTAGCCCTAACCCCAACCTTAACCCCAGCCCTAACCCTAGCCCTAACTCTAGCCCTAACCCTAACCCTAACCCTAACCCTAATGGGAAAATGAAAATACATACATTTTTTTAAATTTTATTATTTTTCCCTAACTAAGGGGGTGATGAAGGGGGGTTTGATTTACTTTTATAGCGTTTTTTTGGCGGATTTTTATGGTTGGCAGCCATCACACACTAAAAGACGCTTTTTATTACAAAAAATAGTTTTTGCATCACCACATTTTGAGAGCTATAATTTATCCATATTTTTGCCCACAGAGTCATGTGAGATCTTGTTTTTTGCGGGACGAGTTGACGTTTTTATTGGTACCATTTTCGGGCACATGACATTTTTTGATCGCTTTTTGTTCCGATTTATGGGAGGCAGAATGAACAAAAACCAGCAATTCCTGAAATTCTTTTAGGGGGGGCGTTTATACCGTTCCACATGTGGTAAAATTGATAAAGCAGCTTTATTCTTCAGGTCAGTATGATTACAGCGATACCTCATTTATGTAATTTTTTTATGTTTTGGCGCTTTTACACAATAAAAACTATTTTATATAAAAAAATAATTGTTTTTGCATCGCTTTATTCTGAGAGCTATAACTTTTTTATTTTTCTGTTGATGATGCTGTATGGTGGCTTTTTTTTTGCGGGACAAGATGACGTTTTCAACGGTACCATGGTTATTTATATCTGTCTTTTTTGATCGCGTGTTATTCCACTTTTTGTTCGCCTGTATGATAATAAAGCGTTGTTTTTTGCCTTGTTTTTTATTTTTATTTTTTGCGGTGTTCACTGAAGGGGTTAACTAGTGGGATAGTTTTATAGAGCGGGTCGTTACGGACACGGCGATACCAAATATGTGTACTTTTATTTTAAAATGCGCGCGTGTCCAGCCTCCCGTGACGTCATGGCTTGTGATTGGTCGCGTCGCCCATGTGACCGTGACGCGACCAATCACAAGCCAGAACGTAATTTTAAAATCCTGAAGGACCTAAAATTACGTCACGGCTTGCTGTGATTGGTCGCGTCGCGGCCACATGGGCGGCACGCGACCAATCACAAGCCGGGACTTCACGTAAGGAAGTAAACGCGCGAATTTTAAGCAAACAACGCTGCCGGTTCCCTCGCTGAGGTCCAGGCTGCGTCGGAGAGGTGAGTATAGCAATATTTTTTATTTTAATTCTTTATTTTACACATTAATATGGATCCCAGGGCCTGAAGGAGAGTTTCCTCTCCTTCAGACCCTGGGAACCATCAGGGATACCGTCCGATACTTGAGTCCCATTGACTTGTATTGGTATCGGGTATCGGTATCGGATTGGATCCGATACTTTGCCGGTATCGGCCGATACTTTCCGATACCGATACTTTCAAGTATCGGATGGTATCGCTCAACACTAGTAGTCATAAATCCTTCTGACAGATTTAGTCCTGTGTGGATGGAGTCAAAGAATTTAATAAGTTTTTATTCACAAACCCTGCAATGCTTTTGTGATTTAAAATTGCCTTTAAATATGACAACTTTCATATTGTTTATGTTGTGTCCTGGACTACAGAAATGTTTGGCCACTGGTAAATGTTTTTTTTTTATCTGCAATTGTGTGGCGATGAGACTTCATCCTTACTCTCAGTTTCTGTCCTATTCTTCCACATATAGGCCCCCAATGGGACATAAAGTGCACAGAATTAAGTAAACCAAATTGGAAGAAGAACATGTGAATGTCCCAGGAATCTTCTAGTCCTGTTGTGTGTTGAGAATCTGTATCCTGCCTTTGGTTTCTACTAGTGATGAATGAATATACTCGTTACTCGAGATATCCTAAGCATGCTCGGGTGTCCTCGTAGTATTTTTTAGTGCTCGGAGATTTAGGGTTTTTTTTCACCGCAGCTGGATGATTTACAGCTACTAGCCTGCTTGATTACATGTGGGGATTACCTAGCAACCAGGCAACCCCCACATGTACTTAGCCTGGCTAATAGCTGTAATTCATTCAGCTGATGCGATGAAAACTAAATCTCTGAGCACTAAAAAATACTCGGAGGACACCCGAGCAGGCTCGGGAAATCTCGAGTAACAAGTGTATTCATTCATCACTAGTCACTGCATAAGTGCAGATTCTGCAGCTCTTCACATTGCATGGATAAGTTCTTCTCTGTGTATTTGAGGGCATTGAACTTTGGATCATGATGTTTCTTAAAATTGGAGGTTGGCTGTAGCACAGCAAGGGAGGGTATTTGAATATAGTCTTTAGCCAGTCATCCTTGTGTAAGATGTGGTGAAGTTTTTAGCAGTTTTTCTCAGTACCACAAACTGTGAGTTGTAGGTCACCACCAGAGGTACATGATTTTCCCCCCTCTTTTTCTCTGTATTGAAGTAATTGACTTCTAGGGATCTTGTGGTTCTAATGCTCTGATCATCAATGGTGGTGGGGTGGTAGCCTTGATTTTAAAATGTCTTTTTTTAGATGTGTTAAATGTTCATCCCTATCAATTGGGCTGGAACAGATAAGATTATATCCAACGTTCTGGCTGTAGACAATGGACGTTTTAATGTGTTTTGGGTGGAAGCTATCCCATCTAAGGTATACTACAGAAACATCTAAAAACATATCAAAATATAAATAGGGAACCTCAGGACAAAAAGACATTGGCTTCTATTATAATCAGAAAAATATTTAGAATTGAGAGTCCTCAGTGGTTGATACCTTTTAATGGTTAACTGAAAAGATGGTAACAAATTGCAAGCTTTCGAGACTACACAGGTCTCTTCATCAGGCAAAGACTAAAAGAAATTCTGAAGAATCACATATTTATGCACAACATAGCACAGAAAAAAAAGAAAAAACCATGGATAAGACAGGTGACATGAAGCAGAATTACCATGAGTGATAAACAGTTATGTCCATAAATATTGGGCCAGTTCTTAGATAAGGATTGTTTTATTGTCCTCTGATTGGGGTCTGGTTCTGTTGTGATGACCCCTCATAGTCTGGCAAGGGGCAAGTTCCTTAGTTGATGTAAAAAGACATAAATTTTGAATCAGGGCTACCATCCAAGAACAACTGGAAACCAGATTACAAGAGCCACCAGAATATCAAGGAATTACCTGCTACATTACAAAGCTAAAGAAGAAAATAACCAGGTACATCTAGTAGTTACCTACAATCCAAATCTGGAGGTGCTAAGGGGAGCTGCACGGAAATTACAACCTTTACTACAAAAAGATGCCCGATTACAATCCATTTTTCCAGACCCCCCACTACTGTGTTTTAGGCAGCCCCCAAATCTAAAGGTACCGTCACATTAAGCGACGCTGCAGCGATAACGACAACGATGCCGATCGCTGCAGCGTCGCTGTTTGATCGCTGGAGAGCTGTCACACAGACCGCTCTCCAGCGATCAACGATGCCGAGGTCCCCTGGTAACCAGGGTAAACATCGGGTAACTAAGCGCAGGGCCGCGCTTAGTAACCCGATGTTTACCCTGGTTACCAGCGTAAAATGTAAAAAAAACAAACAGCACATACTTACATTCACGTCCCCCTGCGTCCACTTCCTGACTGACTGAGCGCCGTACAGTGAGAGCAGAGCGGTGACGTCACCGCTGTGCTGCTTTCACTTTCACTTTGCGGCGCTGAGTCAGAGGAGGAAGCAGACTGCAGGGGGACGCAATGTGAGTATGTGCTGTTTGTTTTTTTTACATTTTACGCTGGTAACCAGGGTAAACATCGGGTTACTAAGCGCGGCCCCGCGCTTAGTTACCCGATGTTTACCCTGGTTACCAGTGTAAAATATCGCTGGTATCGTTGCATTTGGTGTCAAACACAACGATACACAGCGATCAAACGACCAAATAAAGTTCTGGACTTTATTCAGCGACCAGCGACATCACAGCAGGATCCTGATCGCTGCTGCGTGTCAAACTAAACGATATCGCTAGCGAGGACGCTGCAACGTCACGGATCGCTAGCGATATCGTTATAAAGTCGTTTAGTGTGACGGTACCTTTAGAAGTATCATTGTCAGAAGCTCCCTGTCCTCTCCAACAGCTGCAGGTACCTTTCCTTGCAATCAGAAAAAATGTAAAACCTGTCCATTTATAATGACCACGGACAATATAAAGATCCCCAATTCACATCAGGACTACAAGATACCAGGTACTTTCAGCTGCGACACTTCTAATGTGGTGTACTTAATTATTTGTACTAAATGTCCAACTGGGGTCTGTATGTGGGGGAGACAGGGCGGAAACTGAGAACAAGGATAAATTCTCACCACCACACATTAAGAGAAAAAAGAATGGATCTACCTGTGGCAATACATTTTTGTCTCCCAAATCATAACATTATTGGCATGAAATTACTTGTGTTAAAAGGTAGCTTCAAATCTATGATAGACAGAAGAGTCTGGGAATATAAACTGATGACGACCTTTGACAGTCTCACTGCAGGAATGAATGTGTCGCATGGATTTATGTCTTTTTACATCAACTAAGGAACTTGCCCCTCAGACTATGAGGAGTCATCACAACAGAACCAGACCCCAATCAGAGGACAATAAAACAATCTTTATCTAAGAACTGGCCCAATATTTATGGACATAACTGTTTATCACTCATGGTAATTCTGCTTCATGTCACCTGTCTTATAAATGTTTTTTCCTTTTTTTTTCTGTGCTATGTTGTGCATAAATATGTGATTCTTCGGAATTTCGTTTAGTCTTTGCCTGATGAAGAGACCTGTGTAGTCTCGAAAGCTAGCAAATTGTTACCATCTTTTCAGTTAGCCATTAAAAGGTATCAACCACTGAGGACTCTCAATTCTTAATATTTTTCTATCTACTGGCTAACACGGTACCAAGATATATATCTTTCCTGTATTATAATCAGAAAATGGGGTGTGTTAGAAATGCATGCAGCCTAGAGAGTGGATACAAAGTATCCAAACACACCATTACAGAAGGATGTATATTAAAAATATTACATTTTATTCAGAAAAGTATGATACAAAATATAAAATATCATGAATCACAGGTATTATGAAACATGCACAAAGGACAAACAAGAAGAAAAATTACTCAACCAAGATAACAGTGGTAAAGTGGAGTAGTAGCAGGCTATAGGAATGTATCAAATCTACCATATGGAACTATCCTGAGGCACAAAGGAATGCCAAATAAGGTAATAAAGTGCATAAAGTGCAAAAGAATTAACATCATGCAGGACTGCCATATAATTAATGGATTCAAAACCTACCCATATTGTAGTATAACGCCCATCCACGATGCCACAAATGCCCATGTAAGGTATGAGGGAAGACTCAATTGGTTTCTGATCCACCAATGTCTGGATTGAACCATTTTGAATTTTTATTGTGGTATCCAGAAAGTTGATTTCAGTTTATGAGTGGTCCAGTGTCAAGTTTATTGTGGGGTGAAATGTATTGAATTTGTCATGGAATTTTAGAAGTTCTTGTTCAGACGTAGTCCAGATTATTAGGATGTTATCAATATAACAGAAATAGGCCAAGGGTTTCATGGAGCAGGATGCTAAAAAGTCATTTTCCAGTTTAGCCATGAAAAGGTTGGCATACTGGGTGCCATTTTGGTGCCCATAGCAGTTCCATTGCATTGTAGATGTAGCTTCTCGATGAAAGAAAAACGGTTGTGTGTGATGATAAATCTGGTGAGTCTTAATACAGATTCAAAAGGGATCCCATTAGCTTCCAAATAGCCTGCCAAATGTTTCTTGACACTAATGAGATTTCTTTTGAGTCTGTATGAAGTATAATTAGATTATACATTAGAATAAACTTTTTGACAGTGAGGGTGTTAGAGTTTGCGGATTGCACCCGGGGTCCACCATGCAGTGATGGAAAACCGCAGCTAGTGAACAATGGCGGAGTGAAGCTGCGAGCTAGCACTATACACACACCGAGTTAAAGGTCACTCATTGTGAACAGAGCACTAAGTACTTAGCTCTGCTGCACCACAGAGCGGTACTAAGAAGAGAGCTTTACCCTGTTAGACGTCACAGGAGAAAAGCAGTAATGACGCTAGTTGGGGTCCCTATAGCTACCCCCCAGGAAAGTCTAAGTTGGTGGTTGAGCCGCCCAGAGTCAGATGCTAAGCCAAGTGGAAGTTCCCACCCTACACTGCCTGCCTAGACACACAACTGCCATGCTAAAAGCAGCATACGTGCACACACAGAGTGGTAACGTATCCACCAACATACAAGACATAAATGATCTTAGCGTGCCGACGAGCACTCCAGGAAACCTTTTATACATTCCTGTTCAAGTCCAATCAGACAGGATCTTGCTCGTGATTCGAACCAATCCGGAACTGTCACATCACCCGAGCAGCTGATGACCGACCACCAATGAGAGGTCGCCACCTCACGAGCATGCTCAGTAGAGTGATTTCTGGACTTAGCCTCTGGAACGCCTGCTCGCCGCTGTCTATTGCTAGATACTATAGCTTTGGCTGGAGAGCCCACAGTAACCAAGCGAACAGCACGAGTCTGGGCAAGATGCTGAGACTGAAATTATTGCTGAGCTGCTCCCACTGCGGCAGAAGCAGAATGGGAGACTGCAGAGGCAGACAAGGCTTGTGATCTACTCCGTGCAGTGGGAGAATCCCGGCGCCTAACGTCGGGTGATCAATGAGTGGAACAGGGTGCCACAAGAGGAGGTGAGTTCTCCTTCAATTGAAGCCTTCAAACAGAGGCTGGACAGACATCTGTCTGAGATGGTTTAGTGAATCCTGCATTGAGCAGGGGGATGGACACGATGACCCTGGAGGTCCCTTCCAACTCTAACATTCTATGATTATATGATAACGCACCCCCACAGTCATTCATAAAGTATAATGTACCCCACAGTCATCCATTTATTAGTATGGCCACTGATTTCAAAATAAATTCTCACCTTCCCTTTGTTCCCTGCTGTGTGGCATCCTCTTATAAAGCCGGCAGCTGACTTCAGCATGCAACGGGAGCATATGACGCCACTGCCATGTACTCCGCTATGTGCATGCCGACGTCAGCTGCTGGCCTCTGAATGGCCTTCAGTGTGAATTGTTGTGCATGGACCCAATGTATCTGTGCCCCGCAATACACTTCTACTTGTTGTGTGTCCCACCAGGCCCAGTCGCAGCGGTGATCACTACGCTCCTGCATATACAGTACATGATATAAAAATCATGAAAAATGTTAGCTAAATTAGGTAAAAATTGTATGCAAATAACAGTTGGCAATGATTCACATTTGATTTCTAATGTGAAAGTGACTGATCATGTCAGAGGCTTTCAGTCATGTTTAATATATAGAAAAAAAACAAAAATTGAGCTTAACTTGAGTTGGTACACATGCAGAGGTTAACGCATGTTCACATTGGCCACAAAACATTAAAACCTACAAGAGAAAAAAATAAGCAAAAGCCCTGATGTAACTAAGTAAAGAAGCAAAAGTGCATTTAAATAACACAGAGCTTTTAGTAATACTGTTTTTTGATAAAAAAAACAGCACAAAAGCCATCCCACCGTGTCAAGGTAACTCTGACAGCGACAGTCCTACACTGTCTAATATTAAAACCTTACCATTTGTCAGTGTTGACCGCAGTGTCAATAAGGGCAGACAAAAGGACTGGGCCCAACCAGTGAAACACCAGACTCGGGAGCCTTATATAAAGTCTCTAGCTGAGAAACAGGGAGGCCACACCCCTGCTTGTAGAGAATGCAACAATACAGAGAAAAAAACACAAAAATTGAGCTTATCTTGAGTTGGTACACATGCAGAGGTTAAACGCATGTTCACATTGGCCACAAAACATTAAAACCTACAAGAGAAAAAAATAAGCAAAACCCCTGATGTAACTAAGTAAAAAAGCAAAAGTGCACTTAAATAACACAGAGTTTTTAGTAATACTGTTTTTTGATCAAAAAATAGCACAAAAGCCATCCCACCGTGTCAAGGTAACTCCGATAGGGACAGTCCCACACTTTATGCAAATAACAGTTGGCAATGATTCACATTTGATCTCTAATGTAAAAGTGACTGATCATGTCAGAGGCTTTCAGTCATATTTAATATATAGCATGATTGGCAATTTTTTGATCATTTAGTACTTTACATTGGTCTATCTCTTTATCTGTGTGAAGCATTGCAGAATAGATAGTTTAGCCTGGCATGTTTCTGCAATGTACAACTTTAACCCCTTAACCCCTTAGCAACCAGAGGTATTTTTGTTTTTTCATTTTCATTTTTTGCTCCCCTTCTTCTTAGAGCCATAACTTTTTTATTTTTGGTCAATATGGCCATGTGAGGGCTTGTTTTTTGCTGGATGAGTTGTACTTTTGAACCACAGCATTGGTTTTAACATATTGTGTACTGAAAAATGGAAAAAAAATCCAAATGCGGTGAAATTGCAAAAAAAAGTGCAATCCCAAACTTGTTGGTTTTTTTTTACCATGTTCACTAAAACTGACCTGCCATTATGATTCTCCATTACGAGTTCATAGACACCAAACATGTTTTTATTTAAGTGATGAAAACAAATTCCCAAGTTTGTTAAAAAAAAAATTGCGCCATTTTTCGATACCTGTAAGTAGAGTTGAGCGACTTTTACTTTTTTAGGATCAAGTCGGGTTTCGCGAAACCCGACTTTGTCAAAAGTCGGGTCGGGTGAAATCGGCTGATTATTGCGAAAAGTCGGGGGCCGACCGAAACACGAAACCCAATGCAAATCAGTGGGGAATCAAGGTCGGCAGTGAGTGGAGGACAGGAAAACACCTACAGTGCCCATTTTAATGCCAAAAACATCAATTCTTGTTACTTAAGCTTGTCAATCTTCATTTACCTTATAATAATAGTTAGGCATTGAAAATTGGGGGTCATTTGGCTAAAGTTGTAGGGGGGTAGGGCTGGCTCAAGTTTTTCGTGGGCCCAGGAAATGTGGACTACGTCACAGCGGTGGAGCAGGGAGAGGTAAGTATTTCAACTTTGCAAGTGCTGTGATCCTGAGCAAGCAGGGGGGGGGCACTCGTTCGCATTGGCACTGGCACAGGGCCCCTCAAAGTACGGCGGTGTGTTTAATGGTGGTGGTGCCTCCCACTGGCACAGACACTTTTGCGTACTATGAGGGGCCCTGTGCCAGTGACGTCGCCAATGAGTATGCCCCCCCACCTGATGAAGGAACCTGCACTTTCATCTGCACCTTCCTCTTTGTCCCCGTGTAAGGTGGTATAGTATGCGGGAAGGGGAACCTGACTTTCAGCAGGGTCAGATTCTGGCTGTGTAGAGTGCAAGGGGAATGTAGTGTCTGGGTCAATGTACCAGCAGACTCATCTAGCAGTGGCTGGGCAATGGGCAGGATGAGGAGGAAACACAGATATAGGCCCAAATAATAAAGTAGGCTAAATGCAGATTGGTAACAGGACTAAACAGGCGGCATTGCTTTGTTCAGTGGAGGAAAACTGTACTGAGTGGCAGACACAGTTAGTAGGCCCAAGTAATAAAGTGGGCCAAATGCAGTTCAAAATTGGTAACAGGAGTAAACAGGCGGCACTGCTTTGTTCAGTGAAGGAGAACAGCAAGGAGCAGCAGACACCATTAGTAGGCCCAACCAATCAAGTAGGCCAAATGCAGCTTAATATTCGAAACAGGAGTAAACTGGCAGCTCAGCTTTTTTCAGTGGAGGAGAAAAGCAAGGAGTGGCAGACACCGTTAGTAGGCCCAACCAAACAAGTAGGCCAAATGCAGTTTTAATATTCGAAACAGGAGTAAACTGGCGGCTCAGCTTTGTTCAGTGGAGGAGAAAAGCAAGGAGCGGCAGACACCGTTAGTAGGCCGAACCAAACAAGTAGGCCAAATGCAGTTTAATATTTGAAACAGGAGTAAACTGGCGGCTCAGCTTTGTTCAGTGGAGGAGAAAAGCAAGGAGCAGCAGACACCATTAGTAGGCCGAACCAAACAAGTAGGCCAAATGCAGTTTAATATTCGACACAGGAGTAAACTGGCGGCTCAGCTTTGTTCAGTGGAGAAGAACAACAAGCAGCGGCAGACACCTTTAGTAGGCCCAACCAAACAAGTAGGCCAAATGCAGTTTAATATTCGAAACAGGAGTAAACTGGCGGCTCAGCTTTGTTCAGTGGAGGAGAACAACAAGCAGCGGTAGACACCTTTAGTAGGCCCAACCAAACAAGTAGGCCAAATGCAGTTTAATATTCGAAACAGGAGTAAACTGGCGGCTCAGCTTTGTTCAGTGGAGGAGAACAACAAGCAGCGGCAGGCAACGTTAGTAGGCCCTACCAAACAAGTAGGCCAAATGCAGTTTAATATTCGAAACAGGAGTAAACTGGCGGCTCAGTTTTGTTCAGTGGAGGAGAAAAGCAAGGAGTGGCAGACACCGTTAGTAGGCCCAAATAATAAAGACAGTAGTAGTAGGCGCAAAGTATTAAATGGAGGCCAGGGTTCCTGTATATTTTAACTTTCATCTATCATTTCAACAAATTTGTATTGGCAGTGCCATTGAAGAATTTAACAGCACAAACTACACAGTTGTGGAGCAGGAAGAGGTAAGTATTGCAAGTGGTAGAGCACTGTTCGAGCTTGGGGGAACACTCTCTCATGGGCTACGGTACTGGCACAGGGCCCCTCATATTACGACGGTGTGTCTGACGTTGGTTGTGCACCACCACTGTCAGAGACACTTCATTGTACTATGAGGGACCCTGTGCCAGTGCCGTCGCCCAAGAGTGGGCACACCCACTTGTCCAGGCAAACGGCACTCGCACGGGTGCTTGCCCCAGGTGGTGACCACGGCCCTGTGGGGGGAGTCAGCCCATTTAGGGAGGTATAAAAATGGCCTATGGTGGACATTCAGCAGCTGCAAATGGAGGAATTAGAGCAGTCAGTAAGAGGAGGCCAAAAGCAAGACATTTTTCAGGCAAGCTACGTGTCAGCAGGGGAAGATGGGGCAAAATAATTGGAAATTCATGACTGGTTCATTTTAATGAAGGTTAGATCATCGACATTTCGGGTAGCCAGACATGTCCTTTTTTCGGTCAGTATTGAACCAGCCGCACTGAAGACACTTTCGGATAGCACACTAGCAGCAGGGCAAGGAAACTCCTGTAATGCATATTCTGCCAATTCAGGCCAGGTGTCTATTTTAGATGCCCAGTAATCAAAGGGGAATGACCTGTGAGGGAGAACATCGATAAGGGCGGAAAAATAGTTTGTAACCATACTGGACAAATGCTGTCTCCTGTCACTTTGAATTGATGCAGCAGTACCTGTCATGTCAGCGGTCATTGCGAAATCACTCCACAACCTGGTCATAAAACCCCTCTGTCCAACACCACTTCGGATTTGTGCACCTCTAACACCTCTGCCATGTTGCCCACTACGGCTCGTGTTAGAACCATCACCGCCGCTGTGTGTTGGGAATGCCTGAACCTAACGGTCTACAAGAGTTGCTTGTAGACCGTTGCTTGTAGCCAATATTTGCTCAAGGTTCTCATGTGGCATGATATTTTGCAATTTACCTTTATATCGTGGATCCAGGAGGCAGGCCAACCAGTAATCATCATCGATCATCATTTTTATAATGCGGGGGTCCCTTTTTAGGATACGCAAGGCATACTCAGCCATGTGGGCCAATGTTCCAGGTGTCAATTCACTGCTTGTGCTGGGTTGAGGAGCACTTTCTTGCAAATCAACATCACTTGTGTCCCGCAAAAACCCTGTACCTGACCTTGCAACGCCACCAGTTTCTATTGCCCCAGGGAAGCATCCTCCTCCCATAAATATTCATCCCCATCATCCTCCTCCTCCTCCTCTTCGTCCGCCAACTCGTCCAGGAGAGTTGCCTGAGCAGACAATGGCTGACTGTCATCAAGGCTTTCCTCATCCTCGGCTGCAGACGCCTGCTCCTTAATGTGCGTCAAACTTTGCATCAGCAGACGCATTAGTGGGATGCTCATGCTTATGATGGCGTCGTCTGCACTTACCAGCCATGTGCATTCCTCAAAACACTGAAGGACTTGACAGAGGTCTTGTAGCTTTAACCACTGCACACCAGACAACTCCATGTCTGCCATCCAACTACCTGACCGTGTATGTGTATCCTCCCACAAATAGATTACAGCACGCCTCTGTTTGCACAGCCTCTGAAGCATGTGTAGTGTGGAGTTCCACCTTGTTGCAATGTCGATTATTAGGCGGTTCTGGGGAAGATTCAGCGATCTTTGATGGTTCAGCATACGGCTGGAGTGTACGGGCGACCGGCGGATGTGCAAGCAAAGTCTTCGCACCTTGAGGAGCAGGGCTGGTAACCCCGGATAATTTTTCAGGAAGCACTGCACCACCAGGTTCAAGGTGTGTGCCAGGCAAGGAATGTGTTTCAGTTCTGAAAGGGCTATGGCAGCCATAAAATTCCTTCCGTTATCACTGACTACCTTGCCTGCCTCAAGGTGTACACTGCCTAGCCATGACTGAGTTTCTTGCTGCAAGTACTCGGCCAGAACTTCCGCAGTGTGTCTGTTGTCACACAAACACTTCATTTGCAACACACCTAGACCAAAACTGCCCTCTTGGCCAGCAGAGGGCTTACCTCTATGCCATAACATATAAACCTATAAGAGATATGCTAGATTGCAGAATGAAGAAAACAAAATGGAAACAACAGAACAGCAACCAAGCAGAAAGAGGTACCAAACAATAGATAATTTTTATTAAAGTGTCAAATACACAAACATGCAATAAAAACACATAGACAAAAAAATGGTGAGAGGAAAGGCGTGCCAAAAGAGGCCCCAGCCCAGGAGAGATGTTAACAAGTGGCTGAGGAAAGACACAACGAATCCAGGTAACCTGAGCACAAACACGCCGGAAAATGTCCAAAAAATGGCAAGTAGGATAAATGCTGATGTTACACAATGAATCTAAGAATAAACAATGCCCAAAAAGAAGGACAATACTACAGATGTCAGATGAATATGAGAGTAACTATCATATATATAAGGCAACTCTATTGGTGTATATAACACCACTGCTGAACATATTCAAAAACGAGCATAAGATGGACCTAATGCCTGTCCCACAGTCCTAGGCATAGTATGCACATACTTAGAAAATAACCGGTATATTACCTTGGGACATGGTGGACACAGGCTCCGGTGTGGTGTGGACAGGAGAGGGCCTCAACGCACGTTTCGCCGTTGCAGGCTTCGTCAGGAGGCGGTTATTTTCTAAATATGTGCATACTATGCCTAGGACTGTGGGACAGGCATTAGGTCCATCTTATGCTCGTTTTTGAATACTCTCATATTCATCTGACATCTGTAGTATTGTCCTTCTTTTTGGGCATTGTTTATTCTTAGATTCATTGTGTAACATCAGCATTTATCCTACTTGCCATTTTTTGGAAATTTTCCGGCGTGTTTGTGCTCAGGTTACCTGGATTCGTTGTGTCTTTCCTCAGCCACTTGTTAACATCTCTCCTGGGCTGGGGCCTCTTTTGGCACGCCTTTCCTCTCACCATTTTTTTGTCTATGTGTTTTTATTGCATGTTTGTGTATTTGACACTTTAATAAAAATTATCTATTCATTTGCAACACAGCCTGCTGATGCTTACCACTAGCTGTTCGATAATGGGATACCTCGTGTGCAACACTTGCAGCTGCGGATGGAGTGGTCGTGCGACTGCGCTCTGTGGACGAGCTTTGGCTTCTGGAGGAGGAGGGGGAGGAGGAGGAGGGGTGGCGAACGCCTACAGCCAACTGTTTCCTAGACCGTGGGCTAGGCAGATCTGTCCCACTATGGCTGTCCCCTGTGGACCCTGCATCCACCACATTAACCCAGTGCACCGTGATGGACACGTAACGTCCCTGGCCATGCCTACTGGTCCATGCATCTGTTGTGAGGTGCACCTTTCCACTGACTGATTGCCTCAGTGCATGGACAATGCGGTCTTTGACATGCTGGTGGAGGGCTGGGATGGCTGTTCTCACAAAGAAGTGCCGACTGGGTAGGTCATAGCATGGTACTGCGTAGGCCATCAGGTCTTTGAAAGCTTCGCTTTCAACCAACTGGTAGGGCATCAACTCTAACGAGATTAGTCTAGCAATGTGGGCGTTCAAACCCTGTGTACACGGATGAGAGGATGAGTACTTTCTTGTCCTAACGAGAGTCTCTTGTAGGTTGAGCTGGAATGGAGAGCTGCATATGGTGGAACAAGCGGTGGTGGTGGTGGACATGGCGGATTGAGAGAGGGTTGGTGATGGTATTCTTGATGTTGACCTACATACAGTGTTTCCTACCAAAAACCTTGTGATTCCCTGACTGCTTTGGCCTTTCGACGATACCTCCACATTTGCTGCTGGTGGTGTCCTAACCGGTGGGCTTACAGTGAGGGAAGCAATGTAGCGTTGCTGACTACCTTCATTCTGAGCAGGTGCACCAACGGTACGGGATGTTTGGTAGTTAGTCCAGGCTTGCAAGTGCATGCTGGTTAAATGTCTATGCATGCACGTTGTATTTAAATTTTAGGGATTCTTCCCTCTGCTAAAGGTCTTTGAGCATTTCTTACAGATAACTTTGCACTGATCATTCGGATCTTGGTTAAAAAATTGCCACACTCCACTCTTCCTACTATGGAATACCTTTTCAGGCATTGCACGCTGTGCTACTTTCACTGGATGGCCACGCTGTCCTAAAACTGTTTTTTTTGTTGACAAATGTTTTTGGCCTGAGACGGGCCTGCCAGATGAAAGCTGTTGCGATGTAGATGGCTGCTGCGGATCATCCTCCTCCGCTTCTGAGCTACTGTCAGCGGCACCCTGCTCCCCCAATGGCTGCCAATCTGGGTCAACAACTGGGTCATCTATCACCTCCTCTTCAATGTCATGTGCACCTTTCTCTGTGTCACCGTGTAAGGTGCTATAGCGTTCGGGACGGGGCACCATAGTCTCATCAGGGTCAGTTTCTGGCTCAGTACACTGCGAGGGCAATGTAGCGATCTGAGTCAATGGAACAGCATAATAATCTAGCTGTGGCTGTGTATCAGTGCACTCCATGTCCGATTCATCTTGTAATGGGCTGTTAACAATTTCCCTTTCTAACCCAGGCACGGTATGTGTAAAGAGCTCCATGGAGTAACCTGTTGTGTCGCCTGACGCATCCTTCACTGTTGGTTTGGGAGAAGGACAAATGGAAGCGCCTTGTTCCTGACCGGGAGCATCCACTGACGACTCGCTGCTTTTAAATTTGGAACTTTCTGAAGAGGAGGCGAAAGAGCTAGAGGCTGAGTCAGCAAGGAAAGCTAAAACTTTTTCCTGCTGCTCCAGCTTTAAAAGCAGTTTTCCTACTCCCAGATAAGGGAGCCTTCGAGGCCTTGTGTAGCCAGACGATGACGCTGGCTCAACACCTCCAACCTTAGCTGCTATTTTGCTTTTCCCACTACCACCAGATGCTCCACCACTACCACCACCACCACCATCAGTACCAGCTGGCAACGACCGCCCATGGCCTCTTCCACCAGACTTCCTCATTTTTGGGAATATCTAACCAAAATAACAACCATTATATAGTACTGTAAAACAAGGTAGAAGGTGTTTATAAACTTGTTGAGAATTTAATTCTCCCTTTTGTGGGGGGGAGACTGCACCACAACTCATGCCCAGTGTATAACACAACACAATGTAATTGGCAGCAAGTGGCTGGCTGATACACCACAAACTAAGAGGACTGAGGTATATCCACTTTGTGAGAATTTGAATCTCACTTTTTTTTGGGGGACACAGAACCCAAACTCAGGCCCAGTGTATTTTACAACGCAATGTGAGTGGCAGCAAGTGGCTGGCTGATACACCACAAACTAAGAGGACTGAGGTATATCCACTTTGTGAGAATTTGAATCTCACTTTTTTTTTTGTACACAGAACCCAAACTCAGGCCCAGTGTATTTTACAACGCAATGTGAGTGGCAGCAAGTGGCTGGCTGATACACCACAAACTAAGAGGACTGAGGTATATCCACTTTGTGAGAATTTCAATCTCACTTTTTTTTTGGGGACACAGAACCCAAACTCAGGCCCAGTGTATTTTACAACGCAATGTGAGTGGCAGAACGTGGCTGGCTGATACATGACAAACTTAGAGGACTGAGGTATATCCACTTTGTGAGAATTTGAATCTCACTTTTTTTTTTGTACACAGAACCCAAACTCAGGCCCAGTGTATTTTACAACGCAATGTGAGTGGCAGCAAGTGGCTGGCTGATACACCACAAACTAAGAGGACTGAGGTATATCCACTTTGTGAGAATTTCAATCTCACTTTTTTTTTGGGGACACAGAACCCAAACTCAGGCCCAGTGTATTTTACAACGCAATGTGAGTGGCAGAACGTGGCTGGCTGATACACCACAAACTAAGAGGACTGAGGTATATCCACTTTGTGAGAATTTCAATCTCACTTTTTTGGGGTGGAGACTGAACCCAAACTCAGGCCCAGTGTATTTTACAACACAATGTAAGTGGCAGAACGTGGCTGGCTGATACACCACAAACTAACAGAACTGACGTATATCTACTTTGTGACAATTTGAATCTCCCTTTTTTTGGGGGGAGACAGGACCACAACTCAGGCCCAGTGTGTATCACAACGCAATGTAAGTGGCAGCAAGTGGCTGGAAGATATCTGAAAAAATCCAAGGACTGTAGTACAATTTCAATCTCCCTACAATAATCTCAGGATAAGTATGGCAGCAATAAAAAGGACTGCTGCACACAAAAGTGTGGACAAATAAACAAGACAACTGCAGAAAAGAGCAACAGGATTTTTGCTTTTAAAAAAGCAGTTGGTTTGCACAGCAGCGTGCAAACAGCAATGCAGCTATCAGGGAGCCTTATAATAAGGCAGCCTAATAAGCTACAGAGCTGATGCACAAAAAATATAGCCTCCGCTGTCCCTGCAAAGCAAAGGTGGTGTTGGACAGTGGAAATCGCTACAGCACAAGCGGTTTGGGGGTTAATCTTCCCTCCCTAACTATATCCCTTCTTCTGACGAAGCTGCAGCAACCTCTCCCTATGCTAAGATCTGCAGAAGTAAGATGGCTTTCGGTGTGCACGCCCCTTTATACCCCCTGTGACGCCACAGAAAGCAAGCCAATCGCTGTCATGCCCTTCTCTAAGATGGTGGGGACCGAGACCTATGTCATCACGCTGCCCACACTCTGCGTCCTCCTTCATTGGCTGAGAAATGGCGCTGAAAGCGTCATAAGAAATGCGACTTTGGCGCGAACATCGCTGACCTCATGGCCAATCCCACAGTGGGATCGGGTCGGGTTTCATGAAACCCGACTTTGCCGAAAGTCGCCGATTTTTGAATTTGTCCGATCCGTTTCGCTCAACCCTACCTGTAACGTCTCCATTTTTCGTGATTTGGGGCTGGGTGAGAGCTTATTTTTTGCGTGCTAAGCTGACATTTTTATTGATACTATTTTGGTGCAGATACGGTCTTTTGATCGACCGTTATTGCATTTTAATGCAATGCTGCGGTGACCATATTTATATTTATTTTGATAGATCGGCTGATTCTGAATGCGGCGATACCAAATACAGTATGTGTATGTTTGATTTTTTTATTGTTTTATTTTGAATGGGGTGAAAGTGGGGTGATTTAAACTTTTATATATTTTTTCATTTTTTTATATTTTTAAAATCAGGGTTTTTTTTAACTTTTTGCAGGCTTCAATAGTCTCCATGGCAGACTAGAAGCTGCAGTAATTTGATCGGCTCTGTTACATACAGGTGATGATCCAATACACTGGGGAAACAGTGTATTGATGAGGCCTTAGGGTATGCTTCCAATCTGCAGCGGGCAGATGTTACAGCATAGTGGAGGGGATTTTATGAAATCCCATCTCCACTATGTGTTCAAAGACGCAGGTGGCAGACCTGCGTATACGCACATGCGACTTGTCTTTATAGACCGCAGCATGTCTATTTATCTTGCGGAGACGCTCAGTCTCCACAAAATAAATTGCACAGTCTATGTATAGGATGCGGTGATTCCGCATGTGTTCAATGAACATATACGGAATCACCGCGCATAGAAAAGCCAGCAACGCTTTTGGCAGAGCTGCGTTCAAAGCGCTGCATATACGGAACGTGGAAACAGACCCTTACACTAGTGCAGCAGGTTAAAAAAGGCCAAACCCCATATCAAAAAGATGACACTCATTTCCCTATTTAACTATTATGGTTTACACCATGCAAAACAAGCATAGCCATGTGTCAATGTAAAATTGCTCATGTTAAAATGATTGAATAAGTGTCACCTTAGGGAGACCAGGACTTCACTCTCTAAAGAGATGTCACTAAGCTTAATTTATTTCAGGTCAATTGATATTATTTAATATTATTAAACGCTCCGATCAGGAGTCACATATACCATCCACACATGACGAGCAGCGCTGAATAATGTGTTTTTTTATGTGTGCACAATTTTTAATACCCAAAGGTTACAGCTTTTATTTTTAATTGGTTAGAAAACACATATTACAATACTCTTAGGACTCGGTAACATTTGTAACATTTTCAGCCTCATCCATGAAGACAAAGTTTACATGAATGATATCTTGTCCATTGTCTATCATGGGGACCGCATAGCAACTCCCTGCACAATTTACATCTTATTACATTGATGACACACTGGAACAAGATGTCAAAATTACAATATTTATGCAGTACTTTGTTATCTTAGTTAATTGGCAGATAAGACATAGGTTACGATTTATCAGAGGTTTACAGCCATCTCGGGCGCTGCTAAGCCAAATGCCATTTTTCTGATGGTGTTTCAAGACATCTTCATATATTAAGCGACAGTAATATTTTTTTTTCATTTATCTATTGTAGAAGCTAATCTGCTGTTACTGTGTATTATAATGATAAATGAATATTCGAGTCTATTTATTATGTATTTCTATCTATACAAAAACAATTAATAGATTTATTACATTCCAATTATTATTGTTAAGGGAGTAATTTTTAACAAACTTTAAATTAAAAGGTAGCTGTAAATTATTTTACTTACCAAGTATTGTAATACAGGTAATACTTATAGTTATAGAGTAGCGGATTGATCCTCGGAGGATTGAATTCACTTTGAATTTCCTGAAATTTGCGGTTTCATGCAAATTCAAATATTGTGAGATTTGCAATTTGCAAAAACAAAACCTTGACCGGCACCATTTCCCACACTGTTGAGTCATCAGAGAGCGGGCAAACATATATTTGCATTGCCACACGGTGTTCTCCATAATACCCTGCAGCTATGACATCTCGCAGATTATCATACTTTTTACTGTGGTGATTAGTACCTGGTCCATCAGAGAGTCACTTGGTAAGCCTCTCTCTTTCTGTAAAGTATAATCTTTTATCGACAGCGAAGTCCTCTCTCTCCTGCAGAATGAAGGCTCGTATGACCAGCAGAGTCCTCTCTCTCCTGTAGATTGTAGGCTCTTATGGTCAGCAGAGTCTTTTCTATCCTGTAGAGTGCGGATCTTATGATCAGTGGAGTCCTCTCTCTCCTGTAGAGTGTAGGCTGTTATGGTCAGCAGAGTCCTCTCTCTCTTGTAGAGTATAGGATTTTATGGTCAGTGGAGTCCTCTCTCTCCTGTAGAGTGTAGGCTCTTATGGTCAGCAGAGTCCTCTCTCTCCTGTAGAGTGTAAGATCTTATGGTCAGCAGAGCCCTAGGGCTCTCTCCTGTAGAGTATAAGCTCTTGTGGTCAGTAGGGTCCTCTCTTCCCTGTAGTATATGAGTTCTTATGGTCAGTGGGGTCCTTTCTCTCCTGTAGAGTGTACGCTGTTATGATTAGCAGGGTCCTCTCTCTCCTGTAGAGTATAAGCTCTTATGGTCAGTGAGGTTTTCTCTCTCTCTTATCTCTCACATGTGTAGTTTGTGAACTTTTTCAAGCCTTCCATTATTGAAATTTGTGCAAATTTATTTGCCGCAAATTAGATTTTGGGGGAAAATTTGGCAAAGTTCTTCGAAAATTGAACTTCAAAAGATACGTTTATCTCTATTTTTAATGTATATGGTTAGGATTAGTGCTATGGTAAGGTTATAATATCATTTTGTTCCTGGATACAGAGGATCTGCCATCTAGATAATACAATCTTGTATCCTCCAAATGATTGTTTGAACTATCTTTTCTTAGAACTTGATGTTGTGCTATAACTTCTTCTGGAAATGCATGAATAAATTGAGAATGGGCTTTACCATTCTTCATCTTAATCGGGGTAGTCCCTATACATCACAGGTTAGCCAAAGGCCTACTGAAAACCATCATCACTGTATTGGTATTTCTGGGCTGAGCTTCACAGAAGACCAAAATTTTAACTACAGTATATCCTGCAATACAGTAGCACTGCAGTTTTTATAGAAGACGCAATCAAATAGCAGCAAGTTCAAATACTCTTAAGGGACTAATTAATAATGTGAAAGAAAGAGTTTTTCGAAAATATTAAAAGAATTTTTAAAAAATTCAAATCACCCCACTTTTCTATGTATAAAGATAAATAAATAAAATAAACATTTTAAATTCTCAAAAATCCAATATATCAAAATCTAAAATATTTAAGCAGAATGATAAATTCTATAAGGCAAAGAGAAAATCAAAATACAAGTATTGTTTTTGGTGGCTCACACACAGCTACATCAAAAATATAAAAGTTAAAGTTCTAATTATTACTATTATTATTTATTTATATAGCACCATTAATTCCATGGTGCTGTACATGAGAAAGGGGTTACATACAGGGTTATAAATATAATTTACAGTAAACAAGTTTACAGTGACAGACTGGTACAAAGGGGAGAGGACCCTGTCCTTGCGGACTTACATTCTATGGGATAGTGGGGAAGAGACAGAAGGTCAGAGGTGCAGCAGCTCTGGCGATGGAGAGGCGGCTGCTCTGGCGATGGCGAGGCGGCAGAATGGTTATTGCAGGCTGTAGGCTTTCTTGAAGAGATGGGTTTTCAGGTTCTGCCTGAAGGATCCGAGGGTGGTGGATAGTCGGATGTGTTGAGGCATGGAATTCCAGAGGATGGGGGATATTCGGTTGTGTGTTCTAATAATATATTTAGATTGTGAGCCCCATCGGGGACAGTGATGATAATGTGTGCAAACTGTAAAGCGTTGCGTAATATGTCAGTGCTATATAAAAATAAAGATTATTATTAGTACCGTATTTTCCGGCGTATAAGACGACTTTTTAACCCCTAAAAATTGTCCCAAAAGTTGGGGGTCGTCTTATACGCCAGGTATGGCATGTGCAGGGAGCGATCCTTGATGTTCCCAGGGTCTGAAGGAGAGGAAACTCCCCTTCAGGCCCTGGGATCCATATTCATGTAAAAAATAAAGAATAAAAATAAAAAATATGTATATACTCACCCCTCTGAGAAGCCTGGCTGTCACCGCTGCAAGCGTCTGCCTCCATTCCTAAGAATTGCAGAGCGTGAAGGACCTTCGATGACGTCACGGTCAGGTGACCGGTCACATGAGCGGTAACGGACCAATCACAGGACTGCGACGTCATCGAGGGTCCTTCATGCTCTGCAATTCTTAGGAATGGAGGCAGACGCTTGCTCGGAGGGGTGAGTATATCCATATTTTTTATTTGTATTCTTTATTTTTTACATGAATATGGATCCCAGGGCCTGAAAGAGAGTCTCCTCTCCTTCAGACCCTCGGAACCACACGCCGTATAAGATGACTGGGCGTATAAGATGACCCCCGTCTTATACAGCGGGCATATCCCAAATTCCATATTTTATATGGAAAAGTTGGGGGTCGTCTTATACGCACAGTCGTCTTATACACCAGAAAATACGGTAATAATAAAATCATCACATAATCAAAATTTAAAAAAAAATCCTCAACATTGAAATTGTAACACCAAGAAGGAAAATTAACAGAACTATGAAAATCACAGGATCGATAGACATGTAAATGATTTGTAAATGCCAACCAATGACATCCCAGATGTGCTTGGTGAGAAACAAGCCTGGAGACACAACAGGCCATGGTAGCTTGTTTAGGCCATGTAGGCAGCCTGGATTAGCATCTGCAACATGCAGCTTGACATTGTCGTATGGAAAAATGGTTCCTGGGAAATTTAGAGGAAATGGTCAAACCCCTGGTTCTGCAATAAAACCAATGCATTGGTGAGCTGTTATTGCACCTGGAATGAAGACTAAAGAGGTCTTTCTGATACTTCACATAATAATCCTGTTAGTAGGACCAGTATGATGTTCCGTTGTGAAGGCTTCTTCAAGAGTTGTCTTCTTAATCTCCTAAGAGTCGAAGAATGGCACGTAGTGATTCATTCTGTACAGCAAAGTTAAATTGAATGTCACATACCAAGACTAAGGTCTCAGTGTTGACATGAGAAGGCGTTTGCACGGCTGTCACCTGATGAAGAGGACGGATCGTTCTTAAAACATGTGGTGTAGTAAAAGGTTTTTATCCTACATGGACCTGACTTGTCTCATCCTTGCAGCACCCAGTAGAGGCCACTTTCCTCTTTTTTTTTAAAACATCTTTCCTCCATGATATTTAGGGACCAAGTATTATAGGCATGGACTCAATAAGTTGGATTTTTTCCCCCGGTTTCCAGTAAATTGTATGGTAAAATGAGCGTTCAATCATAATTACATGAAAAATGTACCAAACAAACTCCCCCAAAATACCACCTACTATTTGTCTTACTTTGTGCCCCTTTTGGCACAGAATGTTGCCCTATAATCCACCACTCTTTTCCCATACTACTTTTCAGTGAGATCACGCTCCTTGTCAGCCAAGTTGCAGAAAATGTCTAAATTTCATAATAAATACGTAATACATAGTGCAAGTCGTGTTTTGGCGCTATTTGCCCCATAATTCTTGCACATTTAGCTTGTGTTAATCTCCTCCATTGTGTTACCTGTAATCCTGACTTACAAGTTACATCATATTCCAGATTTACATTCCAGGTGCGAGTAGGGACACCCACTCTAATGGACCCCGTTGGCTCACATTCCATAAATCCACATCACCGCTGCAGCCAATCACTGACCTCAGCTGTACAGCACATGATTTCTAAGGCCAGTATTCCATGCAGTGCAGTAAACATAGATTGGTAGGGAACACCATGGCGAGGATGCTGGAGCAGTGGGGGATTGTATACGTGAATATTGATTATTTCATTATTTTAATACATTACTTGCTCATTGTCTATTACTTATATATCCTAAACAACACCTTTATTATATTTTTATAGTAGTCAGAGCTTTGTATTTCTGATACAGAGCTTCAAATTCCCTGTATATCATCAAATTTGCAAATGTGTTATGTGTTCAGCTGGCAGGTTAGCATTCGAGCACTATATTTACCGTATAGTGTTGTCTTTGTCACACCTTTTAGGCAGTATATTATTTCTTATTTCTGTGCACTTATTCCAAGGATGAGCTGTTTTTTCTCCCTGATTATCAGGACTGTATAGTATTGGTAGCATTAGTATTAAAACAACTATATGGAATTGCTATTTGACCACCATTTGGTCTAACATTTATAATTGGGTTTTGTTTATTACCTTTATGTGACCACTGTATGCCATTATGCAATTAAAGGGGGTGTCCACTAGTCAGACAATCACTTATAAATTGCTGTATTCCCCCTTTTATTATAATCACAGCCTGTACTCTCCTCTGATGCTAGCCCTACTCCAGCACCATTAGCACTGGGTCTCCTGTGACATTACTACATCACATGAGCCCTGCAGTCAATCAGAGGTCGCTTCACTCTAACTTCCCCACTTCCTGCTGACAGAACTGACATCTGGAAGAAGCAAGAATTGCTGCTGTGTTCTGACTCCTCTGGAAGGGAGAGTGAAGCAGCCCATTGGTGGCAGCTGATTGGCTGCGGGGCTCACATGACATAATAATAATGTCAAGTGAGCTCCGGGAGATATTGGTGATTCAGTGCTGGCATCGCTGGCACAGCCCTGGCACTGGAGGTGAGTGCAGGCTGTGATTATTTTAGAAGGAGAAATATAGCAATTCAAAAGGGGTTGTTCAATTAGTGGTTAAACCCTTTAAGGGTGTTAGGCCTTAAAAAATGGAATACATTTTGATCCATTCAATCTAGGACCATGCCTGATTGTAATACCTATTAAAATAGGGAAAAGAATACATAAATAATGGTTATACAGATATCTTTATTTTTTAAAGATATACTGTAAGTCTATGAAAACAGTCTATCTTTCCTAGGTTGGATGTTTCCATGTGCAGGACCTGCTCTTCACTTGTTTTTCACATATACAGCACTGACATACGGTAATTCAATTATACAGTCAAAAATCTATTCAAAGACTAACTTAAGGTGCTTGGGCCGCAATGCAAACTCTTTAATACTAATATATTCTTACATGGTCCATGGACACCCTTAGGCAACAGGGCCCAGATGCCACTGATACCTCTGCGCCCCCTACAGGTTCGCGTCTGTTTACCAGAGAGTGAGCGAATGGCAATGCGGCAAAGTGCCTCAATAGCACTGTATAATGGGAAGTAGCTGCATTTTATGTATCTGCTATTAAATCGGTTAAACCTTGAAGAGTGGGATCTGAAGTATAAACTCTCACTCAATGCTGAAATCATCAGGACCCCAGTTCAGTAATGACAACTGAAGCACCACATAGCTGGGTTGGACTCCTCTAAGACAGGTCTTGGAAATAATAAGTTTTAATAAGTTCAAAATAAGATGTATATTTGTGAGCAAAAGTACATTTTTGCCTTTGGAATAATTGTATATGACCTCAACACCCATCTTTTGAGAGAATGCACATGAACATAAAACTCTAAAAGCCAATTGAGATCCAAAAAAATCTACCCAATATTCCACACAATATACCTCCATAAAATTATACAAAAGAGGGCTTAAAATATTCATCTTAGGGAATTTCACTAAGCTGTCATTAGACCATGGAATACTTTTTTCTGCCTCGATGCACAAAGAGTTAAATGATCTGAAGCGATCCCACAGAGTGACTTAATGCTTGACTTTACTAGCATGGTGTCACCAGAATTAATGTTTTTTTTATTAATTATACCGCACTTTTACTAAGTGTGGTTTTCCTCATTATCATTTTCTAACAGGGGAAACACGTTTCAGAACACTGCAACCACAATGGGGCCATTTAGTGATGTTTTCCATTTACTGAGATTTATAGAACTGTGTGTGGATTCATTGTAATGTGAGGGAACCAGCAACTGTGTGGTTTCAATCAAAGAGATTTATGGGGAGTACAGGAAATGAAGAGGACAATGCATTGTATTCTGAGCTAAGTAAAGCATTGTTTGCAATTATACACGCCACTTGAAATTCAACAAGAACATGCTAAGCAGAATAATTGTGGGTTTTAAACATTGTAAGTTCCACATGCCCATCTCCCAGAAGGAACATCCCACCACTATGATAATGGATAATATGTGCACATGTCTACTTAATAATTTCACCGATCAAGATTCTTCTCCAGTGGGTATTTAACACTACGGTTTATTTTGCTTTTTTTTTCCTGCTTCCATTGCCTCTTTTGTATTTTCTCTGCTCCAGTCCTTCTTAACCATTATCATGTTCCGAGCTGTGGCACTACAACTACACAATAGCAGGAATCAAGAGCTCTTCGACAAACCTAATGCTGTAAACTTTGCACACTTAACAAGCTCTTCTTATATACAATTAAGGCCACAGATAAATATTGACACACTAGATTATTTTCTAAATTTGTTTTGTGGAGTGCCCAAGAAATCTGATGGAGCCAGAGTCCTCATTCCCGATAACTCCAGTTCTTGACTAATAGAAACAAATAAAATGAGGACTTCTGTCCACAATGGGTTAGCAACATCCATTGTTGGCTTGTGCTAATCGGATTAAATTGGTTGCTAGCTCTACAGCTAGGATTCTAAACTCATTCCGAAAATGTTCACATCTCAAGGGGATGTGCCTTTGTTACTTTCCTCGCATCCCTATTTACATCACAGAGATAGAAAGCAGCAAGTACAGGCTCGAGATTACAGCAATGGCTTCTCACAATGCAGACAAAGACCATCGATGAGCAGTAGCGCGGGAATGCAACACTGCAGCTAAACTCCATTGAGCGCTAGTATACGGACAGTATTTACCGCCTTTATATTGTTGCTTGCGGAATATATCATAAATGAAATCGCTGCGTAAAAAAAGGGGTCAATTTTAGCGTATCAGCCAACACAATACACATTACAAACAAGACATCCAGGAATATGCACACAAGAAAAAAAAAAGCCCCAAAAAACAAACAGCCTTCCAAACTGATTTGGTTTTCACATTACCAGTATGAAAAAATGTCACAAAGCTTTTATGGAATATGGATTTAAGTAAGGAAAGCTGTCTCCTAATATTATATTATTATACTATATCTATTATTTACCATATTGGCATTGTTCTGCTTTATTATGCTGATTTTTATGTGTTTTCTAAAAGGGTAACATAGTGAATACCTTGTATAATTTTGCATGGCACTATAGAAAATGCCACATATACAGATATAAAATCCACATTACAGGATGCTATATTCTGAGTAATTGAAGATGAATGTAAAGTTCCTTAATACACATTTACTATCATTTCAGTTCTTCATTTATTTTAGCTGGTGACCCATCTCCAGCTAGATGAGACTTCAGCACAATGGAGCGAAATGCGTTGTCATCACCATGACAACAAAAGGTGAAAGTAATTAAAATAAGGTCGAATTCTACTAAAGTAATGCAATACACTAAATAGACTAGTAACGGAGTCAACAGCAGCCATACATATTATCACTGTAGCCTGCGCAGACAGCCATGAGCCGCCGGTACATTTTTTTGCCTACAGTCTGATAATTTTCAAAGCTATTGGCAACTTGGGAATTTTGCTTCCTTATCACCGTGGCTCAGCTAACTTCACTAAAACTAATCAGTGCAGGAATCATTCATTCAAGGATTGCACGATCATGTCTTCTTTTGGCAGTGACAGCTGCCTGAGCCACATTAGCAATGCAGATCAGCCAGCCTAATAGGTTAATGCAGAACACGCGAAAATTAGGTTTAATCCCCAGTGAAATAATCTAACATTTTCACATTTCTTGATGTTGGGATAGAGACATTGCTGGTGACTCAATTAGGTATAATGTAGATCAAAGCAAATTTACCTTCTGGCTGAACCTTTACTGTAGGAGAGATAGGAGAATAGGAAGGTGCCTGATTAAATGTGTATAGCTGCTGGTGAAACAGTCGGAAAAGCATGTGTGCATTGTCGAAAGCAAACACTGCTAATGTCTCAATGACCGTGACACTAAGCTTTATTATTCTCCTCATCATTTATGCCTTCTCCTGCAATATGTGCAATGACAGAAAACCAATTTCATTCCATAGACACCAATATACTGTACGTAGTATTACATGAATTGCAAGCCCTGTGCGATAACAGCCACAGATTGGGTATTTTTATGCTTTTCACCTCAGTGGATAAAAAAAGGAAATTTGGGCATGTACATTTTTACACTGGATGTTGTTCAAAGTAAAACAATAATAAAAAATGTATTAAAATTGTTACTTTCAAAAAATAAAATGTTTCTGAAATTGGAAAATAAACATGTAAAGTTATTTTTTGGTAATGATGAAAGAACAGATGGATGGATAGAATGAATAATATAATATTAAAGGAATACTAATAGAATAAGATAGATAGATATTAGATAGATAGATAGATAGATAGATAGATACAGTAGATAGACAGATAGATACAGTAGATAGACAGATACATGTACCTAGGTATATAAAGGCATGTTCATTATATTATAAACAACACTTTTGATGAATTTGCACTTACCGTAATATCTGGAGTTATCTTCTATATTATCGTACAAACACCATGATGACTGTATGTGAAGAGTACATATAGGATTTATGCATTTCCTATATATTTATGCACTGACAATATCTAATTAATGTTGGTAAAATTTTGCCTATATACTGTAAATCTTGCTTATGAACTAAACTGCTTGCTTCAAAAAAGGCTCAGCCACTTAATTGAGCCGTAATGTTGTTCAAAACATTACAACTTTGGAGTGCTCACGTTTTCTTTGGCTGTAGATTCATAGATAGTGTATGAGTAAGTATATACATATATAAATGTAATTTCTTTTTAAATAATCTTGACGTGCAGGGTGGGCCATTTATATGGATACACCTAAATAAAATGGGAATGGTAGGTGATATCAACTTCCTGTTTGTGGCACATTAGTATATGGGAGGGGGGAAACTTTTCAAGATGGGTGGTGACCATGGCAGCCATTTTGAAGATAGCCATTTTGGATCCAACTTTAGTTTTTCAATGGGAAGAAGGTCATGTGACACATCAAACTTATTGAGAATTTCACAAGAAAAACAATGGTGTGCTTGGTTTTAGCGTAACTTTATTCTTTCATGAGTTATTTACACGTTTATGACCACTTATAAAATGAATTCAAAGTGCTGCCCATTGTGTTGGATTGTCAGTGCAACCCTCTTCTCCCACACTTGGCACACTGATAGCAACACCGCAGAAGAAATGCTAGCACAGTCTTCCAGTATCAGTTGTTTCAGATGCTGCACATCTCGCATCTTCACACAATAGATAATTGCCTTCAGATGACCCCAAAGATAAATGTCTAAGGGGGTCAGATCGGGAGACCTTGGTGGCCATTCAACTGGCCCGCGATGACCAATCCACTTTCCAGGAAACTGTTCATGTAGGAATGCTCAGACCTGACACCCAAGATGTGCACCACCACATTATGGCTGTTAGTCTTAGGTCATTAGCAGAAAGGAAGAAATGGGTAGGGTGGTAGATTGAGATTGAGAGAAAGAGAGGAGATGCAGGGTGGTGCTGAAGATTGAGCACTTTGCGAGTTAGAGTGATAAGTTTATATTAGTCTCTGTAGCGGAAAGTGCAATGACTGGCACAGGGTAGAGGTATAAGTGTTGCGGTTGGAAAGGAATAAGATCCTCGCTGCTGCATTCTGGATGCATTGGAGAAGGGAGAGTTTAGCAAGGGGGATCAGTAGAAGGGAGAGTTTAGCAAGGGGATCAGTAGAGAGATGCAATAGTTCAAACAAGAATGACTAGGAGCTGCAGCATGAGTTTTTGCAGAGTCAAAGATAAGAAAAGGTCGAATTCTAGAGATATTATTGAGGTGTAGATGGCATGAGCGCACAAGTCCTGGGAAGTAGGGGGTGAATGAAAAATCTGAATCAAATATGACCCCAAGACAGCGAACATGTTCCGAGTAACAGTAGAACCACACATGGAACTGGCAATATTGGGCATATGTAGCTTAGTGGAGGGAGGAAACATAAGGAGTTCAGCTTTTGACAGATTCAGTTTTAGATAGAGGGAGGACAGATTCAGTTGGGTAAGAATCTGTAGGGAGCCTGTTAACTTCTTCCGTGACTGGTTCAAAGACAGAAAGTGAGCTAGATGCAGTGTGGGAGGGAGTACAATGTATGATATTAGGGGATTGGAAGATAATTTCCTGTCAGATGTGGTCTGGTTCTTTGACATAATTGGCCAGATTGTCAGCGCTTAGCTCGGTGGTGGGGGCCTGCACTTTTGGAATGAGGAGATAATGAAAAGTGTCAAAAAGTAATTTAGAATTATTGGATAGTGCGGTGATAAGGGTGTTGAAGTAGGTTTGTTTGGAGAGGTGAAGGGCAGAGTTGTATGTTTTAAGCATAAACTTAAAACGGATGAAGTCTTCTGCCACATTGGATTTACTACATAGACATTTGGTGCCCCTGGAGCTCCGCTGGATAAAAGGTGTTTGCAGCGTGTGCCAGGGTTGTCGCTGTCTGTGCTGAGTTGTTCTAAATGTAGGAAGTGCAGCTTCATCCAGGGCACTTTGCATATGTTTCATTATAATGTTTGAGTGCAGAGTTAGGAAATGGGAGAGAGGAGATTGGGACCAACTATAAATGCAAATTATTCCTAAGTTCTTGGGTATTTATGGCTTGTATATTTCTATACATGTGGTAAGTGGGGGTGTCCTGAACAGAGTGACAGTTCTTGACAGAGAATTAAAGAGAATGAAAGATGGTTGAAGTCAGAGATAAGGAGAGGGGAGTTAGTAAAATCATTGAGCATATCATTGAACATTGAGCAGAGCCGGGAGAAGATCAGGTCCAGGGTATTCCTGCTTCATGTGTAGAAAAGTTAGTAAACTGTGAAAGGCTGAGAGAGGAAGTTAGATCTAAAAGGTGAGTGGCAGATAAGGGGAGGGGATCATCAATGGGGATGTTAAAGTCCCCCATGTTGAAAGAGGAGATTTCAAAGGATAGAAAGTGTGGAAGCGAGGTACAAAGTAATTCAGTAACTGACGGGAGGGGCCCATAGGGCGAAACACAACTGCCACCTGCAGGGAGAAGGGTCTATAAAGTCTGACAGGTGGACCTCAAAAGAAGGGAAGATAAGTGAGGGTACTGGGGGATAACCTGAAAAATACATTTTGCTGAAAGGAGTAAGTAGACCAACACCTTCATCTGGTCTGTAGTCAGGTCAAGCAGTATGTGAAAAATGTAGGCCACCACACAAGAGAGCAGCACCGGCGGTGGTTTCCAACTGCCAGATCCAGGTTTCAGTAAGAGCCAGAAGGTTAAGGGAATTTGAAAGGAAAAAGTCCTGGATGTAGGAGAGTCTTTTACATGCTGACCAGGAGTTCAAGAGGGAACAACATTACACCATAAACCAGTCATGACCAAGTGCTACCTGCAAGATTTCAAACAGATGAGTGCAAAGAATTATCAGTAGAGTTGTTTAAGAGCTAAGTTGACCTGTGCAGAGCTGCAGAAAGACTTGGAATCAGCAGGAACAATTATTTCAAATAAAACTGTAAGTAAACAAAAGTGAACAAAAAGCATGTTCAAATCCGTTTAAAGTTTTCTCAACTACATTTAGACAAGCGTGTGAAATACTGGGAGAATACTAGGAAATTGAACTCTTTGGATGCTACAGTACACACTTTCTTTGGAGGCCAAAACAATGCATATCACCCACCAAAAATAACATACCAAAAGTGAACTTTGGAGGTCATCATGGTATGGGGCAAACTGTATATTATTTTAATGGAAGGATGAATGGACAAATTTACCGAGACATTCTTGATAAAAATCTGCTGCCATCTACCAGGATGATGAAGATGAAATGAGGATGGACATTTCAGGAAGACAATGATTCCAAACACACAGCCAAGGAAACTCTCAATTGAGTTCAGAGAAAGAAAATAAAGCTGGTGGAATGGTCCAGTCAATCATTTGAACTGAATCCAGCAGAAAATGTATGGAAGGAACTAAAGCTCAGAATTCATAGCAGGAGCCCACAGAACACCCATGATTTGAAGTGTTTGTGTGGAAGAATGGGACAAAATTACATTTGAGCAGTGCATGTGATTAGTTTCTCCATACGGGAGGCGTCTTGAACTTGTCATCACCTACAAAGGCTTTGTACGAAGTATTCAATAAATTTAAAGAGTGTTCAATACATTTCCCGTGTCATTTCTCATTATTACATATAACTTAATTTATGGACATCTATGGTTTGATTTCTTTGCCTGTGTGGACTGGATGGATTCTTACCAACATCTGATGAGAATTTCATGTCAATAGCACCTTTAAAAATATATATAATTGGTGACGTGTTCAATTCTTATTTCACCCAAATGCATACATATATATAGTGTATATATAAATTATATATACATGCATTTACGCACCAATAAAGTTATCCTTTTCAATCATGTAAGTAAATCGAATCCATTCTGCTTTCCTCATGATCAAATGTGCTGTACAGACTGCAGAAAATAAAATGACCTGCCCGCACTTGCCAGATTTCTCTATCTTTTTCTTCCCCTGACATCTTAATACTTAATCCTCATGTGTGGTCAAATCAGTTTACTATAGACAACCAATCAAGTAATTATTCCTAAATTATATTTGCCCATCTCACATTGATTGGTTATTCTTTTCTTATTGGCTAAGCTCATTAATTCTAAGCAGCTTGCTTATTATGCCTTTCACATCATGCTCTAATTCAGACCCTATCTACTCACAACAGCCTGCTGATGTTTCAAGATGCCATGCTGAAAAGGGGGTTCCAGTGATCTATTGCATTGTCTTCTGCCGCAATTACAATTCACAGTACTGATTAACTTTGATGTGAAAACTAATGAGATAAGGCATGTTATCAAGGCCGACCTGATCGTCATCCCATTTATATAATATTTGCCATCCGCCAATGACAAAAACCAAAACAAATGAAGACGTATCTGACAGCAAGATGAGTTTGTGTAAAATTCAGTGTTTTGTCAGAGTGCTTCCAGTTCGACCCATCACTTGGTGTGAAAGATGGCAAAATTAGCTTTATAATGAAAACACTTCACCTAAATGAACAAATGTTTATATTAAATTAACTTCATCATAAATAGATCTGTAAACATTTCATGCCTCATTGATTTTGAACATGTCTCTCTTTGATTCCATCTTCTATGTTGTTGGGCATGTTCACGAAATTGGCATCCGCTTCAGAAACTTCAAAATAAAACAGTGAACCTTTTTGGGTACACTGGTACAGTTCTTCAGGTTTTCTGTGGGACATCTAAGGTACAGCACAGAGGAGACTTGAGGAATAGCACGTCTATCTGAAAATGCTTTTATTTCCTCATTGATTTTTTTAAACCAAATTGTGAGCATAATTGAATCACTTTTGACACAGGCAGATTTTAGAGCTTTAGAGTTAGTACAGGAGATAATGCCAATGTTCAATGAGAAGAACCAAACCAAATAAATTCGGAGCATATAACTATTTTACAACCAGAAAAGACAAAAAATGCCCCTAAAATATAACTTTTATTAAATCAGGTAAAAATGACCTGTTAGGGTCAGGAGACAGTATTACTTAACCATATAACTAAACACTATAAAGGATAGAAGTAAATAGGTGAGGGGGTGCTCTCTCCCTAACTCACCCTACCTTACCGCAGAGGTTGGCACCCTAAATTCGACATGGCGCCCCCACTCGACGACAGCTCTCCCTTAAGACCCTAGCGGGGACTACCAAAGAAACACCACCACCGACACCAATAATAATTGAATTAATTAAAGTGCAAATGTGCAAAAAAGTGCTTAAATAACACCTGCAAGGTATATATCGGTTTTCTCATATACCAGATATTTTGTTTCAGGATTCATTAATAAGAGTCCTGATGCCTAATAACTAGGGTGCAGTTTGTGAGCAGAGATCGATGACGTTATGGTATGTGCCTGATATTAAGATATGGACTGATACATCTTATCTCACAACAAATATAGGCTAATAGATCTTATCTCATCAGTTATAAATGTTAGACAGTATACAAAGAGAGAAATAACCAATGTAGGGCAGTAGCACTATTGCTGGTTCATTTAGATATTAAATTCTCAAAAACAGATAAATAAGGATGTATCCATAAATGTAGAAACACCATCACGTTCGTGGATGCTTATGAAATATTCTTATACACCACAATACTTAGTATACCATAATGAGAATATATAATAGCCAGCTAGTGATTCAATTCATACCATAGTCAAGCTGCCCAGTATCAATATAGTCACAGCTATAAAGGCACAAAAACGCTCACAAATGCATGAAAAGCATAGTTAATGTAGCATTTCGATATGACTAAATGTACAAAACAAATACTGCATGGTATACACTTAAAGGGGTTGTCTGGCCTTAAGCTACAAGTCTGTAAATACTCTTTGTGTGCCCTGTATGGATTTTCCGGTGTCATGTCACTGCAAGTGTTTGATTTGTACACTTCCGGCCACATTCCGACTAGACTTGTTCAGGTGCACTCAATACTCTTTCATTGAGTGAGGTCATGCCCATCTAGTCTGCATGTGACTGCAAGTGTGCAAATCACATACTTGCGGTTACTCGCCTGCAGCTTCCAGCATCCATGATGGAGCATACTCACAGAGCGTAGTGCGCATTTACAAGTCTGTAGTCAAAAAGAGTGACATAGAGCGACTGCAGATTTGTAGGCTAAGGCTGGACAACCCCTTTAATATTCAATAGAAAACAATTTCAGATGGATGCAACTATATAGGTACTGTATATGACTGACAGTATTACTTGAATCATTCCTGCTGAACATAGTGCCCAAGTAAACTTAGCCTAAGCATAAGCTGTGCAATAATGTTCCAATAGACAGTCTCAAAGCCCAAACCATATCCACTGAGTACCTCTGATTCTTATACAATTTTTGCCTACCCAGCTTGTTGTAATGGACTGCAGACCCAGTAAGTAAATACTTATCCACAAGAGTTTATCCTGCATTCTTCCATCACAGTGACGTCTTTATTGAAACAGTAAGGTACTGCAGAGTGTATGTCCAGTTTATCACAATTGTGATGGTCTTGTTATTTAGTGTTTGTTTTCATTTATTTGTAAACATCAGTTAAATTTATGCTTGAGGCCCATTTATAGGAACCGATAATCAGAAATGAGCATTGTTAGAACACTTGTTCACGGATTATCGACTTGTGTAAATATGTCGGCAATCACCCAACAAATGAGGAAAACACTCATTAATCAAGTGATTAAATTGTTCATGTTGTCACGAAAAAAATAATTGGTATCAGCAGTACTCTATCATGTGCCAATAATGAGATTCTATGTAATCAGAACGTAGGGCTGTCTGAACTGGTCATTAAAGAACCATTCCGGCTTTTTTAAATTTCCCCATTCAGACCCTGTTCAGTAATAACACCCCATGATTTCAGCCTTTCATTAATCTTACCCCCAGAGTGTCCCCTCCAGTAAATAATTGCCACAGAGTACCCCCTATCCCTATGGCCAGGTCCCTCTATGTTAGTCTTCTCTGGGTTATTATGGTGACCTGTCAAGTTTCTCTCATGCCATCATCAAAGGTCATTTAAAACCAGCTTAGGCGACTGTGTGCTGCCTGAGTATTCAGGTAGTAGGGCATTCTGCTACCATGTTCCCTGGATATGCAGGAAGGCACCTCTTGGAGGTGCTGGATTTCAGCCACACTGTCCACTTGGCTCTGCTTAAGCCATTTATTTGATTATCTACTCAACTGCTCCAGACTGCTGTCCTGCATCCTGCTGTTAATACCAATCTCAGTCCAGCTAATCTTAGTGTTCACCATACCTTTAATGCTGCTGTGTCAAAGTACTTGAAAACCAACTCCTCATTCTTTTCTCCTATCCTGATGCTGTTGCATCCTCAATTCCACTGTGCCAAGTTTCTAAATAACCAACTCGTCTCAGCTTTCCAGGTGCAGGCTGCATCTTCAACTCTCCCTTAAGTTGCTTGATAAGAAACTCTTCTAAGCATTGCCGATGTTGTTCAGACCGTTAACGCTGCCTGTCAACTTGCCTCAGAACTTGCTTCAGAGTATCTGGTATTGACCACACCTTCAATTCTGATGTGTCAAGTTATCTGAGAACTATGTTAACTTTGTTAAATAAGACAAAAAACACGGCACTCATGCAGTGATGCGTTGTTGGCGCTGAAGCAGGGTGTCCAGCCTGTTGTATCAATAATTGAAAAAACTTGGCAATCAAAGAATATGAAAAAAGAGTTCCATTTATTGTGCATCCAGAAAACATGTTAAACGTTTTCGGTCCACAGGAGGACCTTCATCAGAACTAACTTTAATCGAGATGTGGGACATACAGTATATTCAAAATATGAAAGAAACAAAAAGCAAGAAATATATCAGACAATGCAAAACCAAAAATCAGATAATCTTTTGATCAATATAGCATGTCATAAAATAAAACGAGAGTGGCAGTTGCTACAGAAATCAAATCCAAGGAAGAGGCCATTCAGCTAAGTGAGAAGTGCAGAATATTATCTATAAACAAAAATACATTAGTATGGCTAATGCTGTAGCAATAAGGAAATGTGGAAGTAGAGCTGGAGAGCATGGACTGAAGTGGGTATGGTGAATACAAAGGATATAAGAGCACCACAATGGGGGTGCCTAGAAGAAGGAGTCCATTAAGAGGTGGTTTAGAGTAGTAGAATCTATATTCCACTTTGTATAATGATACGCCAAAGGGGATTGGATGCCTAGGGAGTTAAAATTGTGCAAAGGTTAAAACCATATCATAATTATATGACAGAATTCTTTTACGCTGAAAGAAAAGCTTAGGCTCCTATGTATGGCGGTATTACTGAGGAACTGTCATATGGTGCGAGTTATGACCCATATACCTATATGAGGTACCATTCTGGTAATGCTATGTGGCTTTAATGTGAAGCTTTTCCTGCTTCATGTGATATTTATCTTAACTTTGTTGTTCTTGGTGCCGCCACATCCTCCACTCTGCTGGTTCTGTGATATCCACACATATGACTCTTCCGCATCTAGTGCTTTCCGCTCCACTTATCCACCTGCCATCCTGCACATTCAGCTATATTGATCCTCATTGTTTCACATGCCATCTTGCAACTCCAGCCCTGCTGCATCATTTCCTCTGGTCCATGTTGATCTTCTGACCTACGGCTCAGAGAATCCAGCTAACCAGCTGAGCCCAAAACATTCAACTATTTCTGATCCCCTGCACCATAGCACCCATGCCCTTTTTGTCTCTGTACATAGGGCAGTCTGATGCTGGTGCTGTAATGCAGTGATTTTATTGCTTTATCTATGCCAGGACATGTTCATCTTGTAGGTTTGCAGACTACTGCAGTCTACAAACAGTGAGTGGGTGCAGTCCCCGGCTCCCTGCTCTACCACAGGAGTGAATTGTATGGGCATTATATTAATGTTCATAGAGTTCAAAGTGACACTCACTGGAGATCCGAGGTCTCAGGGAAGAAGTATTTGGTACTAGCGTCATTCCTGACTGTTTTGCTAAATTGTGCTGATATACGGTGGGGCAAAAAAGTATTTAGTCAGTCAGCAATAGTGCAAGTTCCACCACTTAAAAAGATGAGAGGCGTCTGTAATTTACATCATCAACTATGGGAGACAAACTGAGAAAAAAAAATCCAGAAAATCACATTGTCTGTTTTTTTATCATTTTATTTGCATATTATGGTGGAAAATAAGTATTTGGTCAGAAACAAACAATCAAGATTTCTGGCTCTCACAGACCTGTAACTTCTTCTTTAAGAGTCTCTTCTTTCCTCCACTCATTACCTGTAGTAATGGCACCTGTTTAAACTTGTTATCAGTATAAAAAGACACCTGTGCACACCCTCAAACAGTCTGACTCCAAACTCCACTATGGTGAAGACCAAAGAGCTGTCAAAGGACACCAGAAACAAAATTGTAGCCCTGCACCAGGCTGGGAAGACTGAATCTGCAATAGCCAACCAGCTTGGAGTGAAGAAATCAACAGTGGGAGCAATAATTAGAAAATGGAAGACATTCAAGACCACTGATAATCTCCCTCGATCTGGGGCTCCACGCAAAATCCCACCCCGTGGGGTCAGAATGATCACAAGAACGGTGAGCAAAAATCCCAGAACCACGCGGGCGGACCTAGTGAATGAACTGCAGAGAGCTGGGACCAATGTAACAAGGCCTACCATAAGTAACACACTACGCCACCATGGACTCAGATCCTGCAGTGCCAGACGTGTCCCACTGCTTAAGCCAGTACATGTCCGGGCCCGTCTGAAGTTTGCTAGAGAGCATTTGGATGATCCAGAGGAGTTTTGGGAGAATGTCCTATGGTCTGATGAAACCAAACTGGAACTGTTTGGTAGAAACACAACTTGTCGTGTTTGGAGGAAAAAGAATACTGAGTTGCATCCATCAAACACCATACCTACTGTAAAGCATGGTGGTGGAAACATCATGCTTTGGGGCTGTTTCTCTGCAAAGGGTCCAGGACGACTGATCCGGGTACATGAAAGAATGAATGGGGCCATGTATCGTGAGATTTTGAGTGCAAACCTCCTTCCATCAGCAAGGGCATTGAAGATGAAACGTGGCTGGGTCTTTCAACATGACAATGATCCAAAGCACACCGCCAGGGCAACGAAGGAGTGGCTTTGTAAGAACCATTTCAAGGTCCTGGAGTGGCCTAGCCAGTCTCCAGATCTCAACCCTATAGAAAACCTTTGGAGGGAGTTGAAAGTCTGTGTTGCCAAGCGAAAAGCCAAAAACATCACTGCTCTAGAGGAGATCTGCATGGAGGAATGGGCCAACATACCAACAACAGTGTGTGGCAACCTTGTGAAGACTTACAGAAAACGTTTGACCTCTGTCATTGCCAACAAAGGATATATTACAAAATATTGAGATGAAATTTTGTTTCTGACCAAATACTTATTTCCCACCATAATATGCAAATAAAATGATAAAAAAACAGACAATGTGATTTTCTGGATTTTTTTTTCTCAATTTGTCTCCCATAGTTGAGGTCTACCTATGATGTAAATTACAGACGCCTCTCATCTTTTTAAGTGGTGGAACTTGCACTATTGCTGACTGACTAAATACTTTTTTGCCCCACTGTACATTCAATAAAGTCATTGTTCCTGAAATACCCCCTGGCAAAGAAAGGGATAGTAAGGTGCTACAGTGAAAATGGCACAGAAGAGCAGACTGGAGTCCTCATAGTGTGAAGTGAGTTTGTTCTAGACTAGAGACTACTCTACTAGAGTCAAAGTTGGCAGCTAATTGACGTGCAGTGGGGGCCATGAAGAGAAGAGCCAGCTAGTCAGCCCAGAGCTGACAGAAGACAAGAGTTCAAGCCCCCATCTATGACCAAGTGGCTTGTAGGTAAGAGTGCAGTGGGACTGTTGGGGATGGGTAATCAATCAATATTCAAATCAATATTTGGATTAATCAACTCTTTGCCTTCAACACTGCATTAAAACATCAATTATTGGAAAACTTGGTGGCTCAGTTGTTAGCAATGTTGATTTGCAATGCTGGGAACCTGGGTTCAAATCCCTCCAAGAACAACCTCTGCCAGGAGTTTGTATGTTCTTCCTGTATTTCTGTGGGTTTCCTCTTGGTGTTGCGGTTTCTTCCAACACTCCAAAGCCATACTGCTAGGGAATTTAGATTAAGAATCCCAATAGGGACAGCAATGCTGATGTCTGTGAAGTGCTGTGGAATTAGTGGTGCTATATTCCTGACTAAAATAATTGCACCAGGCAAACTTGCTCACAGTTTTTAAAGAAACTTGGGAGGGAGGTTGTTGCTGTAATATAAAAACTCGCCTATTGCAGGTCATTCCACCAATTATAGGTAAGAAGAACACGAGGATCTTGTTCATACATAAAGATTTCCATAGTGGGAGCTAGTTTAAGAAGAAAAATGAGTTAAAGTCTTTTAAATGTATTTACAATAAAAAAAACAACAACCTTACAATGTGTGTAAAATATGTAGTTTGCCACATTGCAGTAATGGAAGAGCTGTAGCTTTCAGTGCTCAGGCTGCTGTAATCACTTGACTAACTGGCAATTTACAGGCTCCCAGACATTATGAAATGTTCTATTTAGGATATTCAAGAACTCTCTTTCTCTCCCTATTACTGCCAGGGGAGAGTCCGGAGGCCTCTATGCAGATCAGATGGCCAGAATATAATGTGTATGGAAGCTTGAACTCCTCTAGAATACAGAATAATAAATTTAGATGTGTATATACAGTCATGGCGAGAAGTGTTGGGACCCTTGATATTGTTCCAGAAAATTAAGTATTTCTCCCTTAAAATTGTTGCAATTACAAATATCTTGTTACACGCATGTTTATTTTTTTTTTATCTATTGGAACAACACAAAAAAACAAGCTTCTTACACCTCTGAACAATTTTGGACCACTCTTCTTTTGCAAACTGCTCCAGGTGTCTCAAATTTCACAGGGCACCTTCTTCCAACAGCAATTTTAAGATCTCTCCACAGGTGTTCAATGGGATTTAGATCTGGAATCATTGATGGCCACTCCAGAACTCTCCAGCGCTTTGTTTCTACCCATTTCTTGGTACTTTTTGAAGTATGTTTGTGATCGTGGTTTTGCTGGAAGACCCATGACCTAGGAAGCAAACCCAGCTTCTTGACACTGGCCACTACATTGTGACCCAAAACCCTTTTGTAACCTTCAGATTTCATGATGCCTTGCACACAGTCAAAGCAGAAAATCAACCCCAAAACTTCTTTGAACCTCCACCATATTTGGCATATTTGGAGGTGCTTATTAACCATCCAGACTATCTTGTGTTGCAACCTTTCATCAGTTTTTCTCTGCTGTCCACATCCAGGGAGATTAGCTACAGTGCCATGGGTTGTAAGCTTTTTGATTATGCTGCGCACTGTGGACAAAGTAACATTAAGATCTCTGTAGATAGACTTATAACTTTGAGATTATGGATTTTGTTCAACTTTGGTTCTCAAGTCCTCAAATAATTCTCTTCTTCTCTTTCTGTTCTCCATGCTTACGGTGGCACACTTAGACCCACGATGAAAAGATTCTGTCAACTCCTTCCCTTTTTATCTGGTTTTAGGTGTGATTTTCATACTGCCCACACCTGTCACTTTGCAGAGGTGATGTTGAATGAGCATCACATGGTTGAAACAAAGTTATTTACCCAAACTTTTGAAAAGGTGCCAACAATTTTGTCCTGCCCATTTTTGGGGCTTTGTGTGAAATGATGTCCACGTTGCCTTTTTTTTCATTTTTTTGTGTTGTTCCAATACTCACAAAGGAAATAAATATGTGCATAACAAAACATGTGTAATCGCAGTCATTGTCTGGGAGAAATGCTTCATTCTCTGGAACAATTTCAAGGGTGCCAACACTTTCTGCCTTGACTTTATCTGATCTTTCTAACTGTATCAAAGCTGCTTCAAAACTGCTCTGTGTGTATGAAGACATACAGTGACCGCAAGATCAGTTTTTCTTATGTAAACTGTAGAACTGTGGTTTGACCATTAACAACTAGTGCATTGCATTATTGTAGCTTATTGAAGTTAGGAGTGTATGAAAGGGGTGAACGTCTAGCCATCCAGAAGAACCGACTAGTTTAGAGGCTATTAGAATTGTGTATTTGGTAAATTACATCAATATCTAGAGACCATTTAAAAAACACTTTTATTATACATGTCTGTTTTGAAAAGATCAGTGGATATAACAAAACATTTTATGAACATCAAATTATTGCAAATATTGAACATTTTGTAAAAGTTAGGAATGTAATGCCTTATGTAAAGAGGATCTGTAACTTCTCTGAAAATGTAAAAAAAATTGTTTTTTTTACCATAATATAAAAAATCTAGATTGGCTGTTAACAGTTGCAGGTACTACGTATGCCCTTGCAAAATTTAATACTGTAAAATTAATGCTAAGAGGGTCAAACTGTGCGGGATACTCCCGTTAATTAAGAGAATGTTAATGCCTAGTAGTTCATTATTCATGCATTTCTAGAAGGAATAACAGAGGAGATACAGAACACAAAATTCTAAGAAAGAATACGAATTCCATGCGAGGCTATATCGTCACTTTGGAGAAGCCTAATTCTGATCCAAGAAGATCTATACGACACTGTCATTTATAGAAGCCTTTAAAATGGTTCTCATGGATAATATTACTGCTTCAGTTGGTTACCTGTAAAGTTACTTACCAGTAAAAATGGTTAGAAACTAGAATGTCTCCATATGTAACATAAAAACAACACAAACTCTAAAGCAAAATTAATTACTTTATTATTACTAAAAAAGTTTGAAGCTATTAAGTTACCGTAAATTTTCTTTCAAGACAATTGAGGTCATTTAGAGCCATTCGGAGGTAGGAACAAAAACTAGTTACCTTCAAGCCACATTAGCAATTTACTTCTCACATTCTGAATCAACCTACAATTCATTTTAACACAGTAAGTGCTCATTAAAATCAGTTATTTGCAGGCACTTGGGTGTGGAATATATTATTTAGTCAGTAAATTGAGCACAAATAACTTTTGTAAGAACAAAATAACCTTCTTCTGATTGCATATATAGCTGAAACTGTTTCTTCATTTTTGAGTTGTCATCGTAAAGATATTAAAAAAATATTGTTGTTTTTGCCAAATTAAAAATAAATATCCAAATGATTACATTTCTGTTACTCCATTTATTTCTTTAAAATTTAAATTTAGATTTGTCAAAAATGTCAAATGTATTTTCTTGTAGACTTATTTTTAATTTCATTTCAATTCTTTTCGGGTTTTTTTCAAGAAATCAATAGTAAATATAACACATCTTTAAGAAGTCTTTTGTTAATTCAAATTAGAAACCCTCCAAAATGGCAAATCTGTCTAGACAGTTCAAGTGAACATGTCACCTCGGAATATGCTATTTAGCCTTAGAGAAAAATGTACTTATTCTCTCCCAGGAGCCTCCAGCTTCCAGTCATAAAGGTGTGTACAGAGCAGTTACTGTCACCGTTCTCTATACTGTAAGTGGCTGATGTAAGCACATCCAGGCACTTTAATTGACAGCTCATTGTGCAGCGCATTGGTGTAGAGTGAACTGTCAATCATAGCGCCAGGGCGGCGGGCTTACAATACAGAACAGTGAACAATGACTGTAACCACTTCATGCACACCCCATGATTGAAATGTGGAGGCTCCCAGGAGCAAATATGCTAATTTGTCAAGTAAGACGGTTGGACACCACCTTCCTAATGTTATTTGCCTTCAGATTAACCCCAGATATGAACGTTAATAGCTTTTTATGATGTTCCTTTGAACCAGTGATAAAAGTACTGTGAATGTGTCTATGTGAAACTAATTAATTTTGTCACTTAGAAAAGCTGAATGATAACCTAATTGATTGTATAAATTTCATAGAAATGTTTTCTTGGCTTCATAACTTTTAGTTCTGCTCAATTGCTATTTCCCCAATATAAAATAGCAGCAATCTATACTCACCTCCAGTACAGGCACCATTCCAATGATGATGGCACTAGCTATCGTGTGGCTCACATGACATTATTATATCACATGGGCCCTGAAGTCAATCATCTGCTGCATCATTCTCCCTTTCTGTTGACACCCGGAAGAGATAAGAACTGCTGATCCTCTCTGATTTCCTCCTAATGTATAAATATGTATGAAGGAAGTTAGAGTGAAATGGCCACTGATTTGCTGCAGGGCTCACATGGCATAGCAATTTCATGCGAGTCCTGGGAGATTGAGCACTGACCTTGTTGTAATGGTGCCAGCACCAGAGGTGAGTATAGGCTGTTGATATTGTATAAGAGGAAATTTAGCAATGAAGAAGGGGATGTCCTAGTAGTGGACAGGGGTGTACTGCCCATAGTGGCAGACCATGTGGTTGCTATAGAGCCTGTGATCGGGGGGGCCCGGTACTGAGTGGCACAGCCCCCTTAAACTTCACTCACCTTTTGTCGCAATTTCAGCTGTATCACATACCGTTGATGCACATATCATTGAGCAGAATAGTGTAGGAGGAAGCCGTAAGCTCCCTGCTGCACCACTCTGCCTGTGTGTCTGAGTGACTCAGTACAGCAGGTGCAATGACGTCATTACATCGCGCCTCCGGTGCAGACAGAACATCAGTCATCACAGTGCATTGACTGGGGCAGACATCTGGGGAACAGTGGAAGGTGAGTAGTTTGTATTTTTTTGGCAGTACTTGTGGGGGACATGATGCTTTATAGGGGCATCATAGAGTGTGTGTGTGTAAGCAAGGGGGCTGCAGGGCTATTAAACTGTTTTTGGTGGTCCCCATACTGTTTTGGGAGCTGTGGGGGCCCTTATACTGTGTGAAGAGCTGTGGGGGCCATCATATTGTGTGTGGACTCTCAAACTCCATGTTTGGGCTTTAGGGGGTCATCATATTGTGTGTGGAGTTTTGGGTGATCTCATAGTTTGCGGGGGCCCTCACTTTGCCTGTGCAATGTGTGGGAGACATCATTTTGTGTGTTCAATAGTGGAACTAAACCAAAAAGTGAAAAAAAAATGTGTAAAACTGTAAAAAAGAAAAGTCACAAAATAAAAAGGAAAAAAATATAAAAAATATGTGTTTCAATTAAAAACAAAATTGTTATATATATATATATATATATATATATATATATATATATATATATACACAGTACAGACCAAAAGTTTGGACACACCTTCTCATTTAAAGATTTTTCTGTATTTTCATGACTATGAAAATTGTAAATTCATACTGAAGGTATCAAAACTATGAATTAACACGTGGAGTTATATACTTAACAAAAAAGCGTGAAACAGCTGAAAATATGTCTTATATTCTAGGTTCTTCAAAGTAGCCACCTCTTGCTTTGATGACTGCTTTGCACACTCTTGGCATTCTTTTGTTAAGTATATAATTCCACATGTGTTAATTCATAGTTTTGATGCCTTCAGCGTGAATGTACAATTTTCATAGTCATGAAAATACAGAAAAATCTTTAAATGAGAAGGTGTGTCCAAACTTTTGGTCTGTACTGTATATATATATATATATATATATATATATATATATATATATATATATATATATATATAACAAAAAGAAAGAAAGAAGACATGCTTGGTATTGCCAAGTCAGGAACAACTGTAACTGTAAAACTGCTGAACTATTTATCCTGTACAGTAAACATTGTAAAATGAAAGAATAAACAAAAACATGGAAAAACACAGTTTTTTCACACTTCACACAAGCAGTGAAATATAACATGATCAAAAGTTGTATGTTAAGATGATCAGTAAGATTGAAGTTTATTACTAAAACTCAAGCAGGTTTCTACTTCCTTTTGTTTGAATTGTTTATTGTCTTTACTTTGAATGCACCTTCTAAACAAAAGTGTTGCATAATATATTGGAGTCAAGAATATTGTTGGTATTATTTTTATTATATAAAATATCTCCCCAGTACATGTATGTTACCTTACCTTTAAAGATGGTAATGATTGTGAGATGGTCCTACAGATTATTAGATGCCTGCTTAAAGACTTGGCCATATATCTTTTTTATTGCTTTTGTTTTTTATCCCCCACTTTTAATTTTTACATCCATATAATAATATGAGGGCTTGTTAAGGGAGATGAGATTTATTTTTTAATGGCACTATGTAATTTATCATATAACGTTTTGGAAAACAGAATTATAGATTTTTTTACAGAATGAAAAAGAAAACAGCAATTTCTCCATTGTTTTTTGTATTTTATTGTTACAGCATTTTCATTCTTTAAATAAAATTTGGAAATCACCATTCTAGCTTGCAAAAAAAAAAATATAGCAAGTATTGTAAAGTGTTTATGCTTTAAAAATAAAAAAATGAGAAAAAATTGGTTTGTGTCTCCATATTCTAACACCTATTCTTTTTTCAATTTTCTATGGATATAGCTGTGTAAGAGTTTGCAAATTTTTGATCATTTTATATTCCATTTGTTTCTTGGAGGCAAGTGACAAAAAACTGCAATACTAGAATATTTCTTTTTTTAAAGATGTTTACCACATAGAATAAATACCATGATATTTTAGTAGTTCAGAATATTTTTATGTAACACGTGGAAAAAGTGTTATTTAAACTTCTATGCTTTGTGTTTTTTATATATTTTTTTAAATCTTTCAAATTGTCCTTTTTTAAAACTTGTATTGGAAACTTAACTCTGCAATCATTGGATTGAGGTATAATAAATATACTGTAATGCTTATATAATGTAATGCTCTATCAAAGACAGAAATTAAGGGGGTGGTTCAAAACCAAATTTGAATTTCACATGAAATGTCTATTTAATTTACCTTTCTAATCACTTTTCTAACATGCATCAATTAAAAATTCCCTACCATTCCTTCTCTACTTTATCTTCCTGTCAGTGTGCATTGAAAAGGCGAGAACAGAGCAAGCAGGGTGAACAGAGAACAGCAGAGCCCCAGAAACAGACGTCACTGATAACATCCCATTTCAGGGAGGTGACGTCTGTTTCAGGGGCTGGGCTAGTCTCTGCTCCACCTGGTTGCTGCTTTCTTTCCTTTTCAATGTGCGCTCACAGTGCACATTCTTCCTGGCTTGTCACTTTTTACTAGACCCAGCAAGGGAGTGCACTGTCACTGTGCAATGAAATATAGCACTGTGAGCAGGGAGCACAGAGCGGACATGTGTCAGAATTATTAACTCCAATGCATGCTCAGTAAAACAGGGACTAGCCCAGCCCCTTTTGTTTCAGGGTGGGGAAAGCTGCTGCGACAATGACTTCAGCCCCGGTTTCATAACGACATCCCATTTGAGCATCCCAGCATAAGCTATGGATTCTTAAATGACAGGTCATTGGAATAGGGAAAATAAAGCAAGAAGGAAAAGTAGAGAGGGAACTGCAGGAAGTTTTAATTGAAGTTTATAAGAAAAGTGATCATATAATTAAATTAAATAGGCAGACATTGACAAGGAAATTAAAATTTGGTTTCCGACCATCTTTTTAATAGTAGTACAAAAGATGTCTGGCCTTCCTAAAGCCCATTACTATCATGGTAAGTGATTAGCTGCCTGTGACCAAATTATAGTGGGCCCCTGTATCTAATTACTTAGATACCGAAGCCTTTTGACTACAGCGTCTAAAAGATTAAACTTCAATATTCAGAACTAGCTTGTAGAAGTTGCAGGGAGTGATAACAGTGTAAAACAACGAGCTGCTGTTGTGTGTTGTGCTCTATAAATTCCATACACAATTACAGTTTTAGCATTTGTCTTTAAGGCAAAATTTGAAAAAAAAATCTATTTTTTTTTTTTGCAAATAATAATCTTTGTGATTATTAAGAAATAGTTTCCTGGTTATTAATGGGTGTTCCTGACACTCTATTATTCAGCAAACTTCATTCAAAGATAGAAAATTATGTTTAAAAGGTAAAATTGATCAAGGGGTTGAAAAAGTTGATCAAACAGTGTAGTAAACTAAGCAATAACCAAAATCTGCGTAAACTAAGTGTAAAGAGTAAACACACACTCCTACTGCCTTGTGTTTCATATACAATAATTACATTAACTTTTGATTTAGAGTTTAAAGTAAATAATATTTAGACATCTAAAACATACTCCAGACAAATGAGAAGGCTCTAGATGCGTTTGTATAAAGATGCTCAAGAGCTCTACAAACATGAAAGCGCCACCTCAATTAGGCCCATCTTCATCTGGGAAAAGAAGCAGCGAGTGAGGGCTGAATATATTAGATAATGCATACTCACAGAGGAGCATTCTCTTACTGAAAGGAAAAAAATTTAGATAAGAAACCCAAAGCTGGCCTCAGAGTTTCTCGCTGCTAATTTTATTTGAAAATGTTTAACTAACTGTGAGTAGATATCCATATTAAACAAAGACATAATTAATGCAAGCCGTTCCTGCTACGCTTTTTCATCCTCCTCACTCAAAATACTTCATAGACAGCCACACAAGCACATTAAAATATATATTTTTAGAGGAAGTCATTTATAGACAAAAGGTTGTCCTGTAGTATTTCATTAAATAAACCATCTGAATAAAAAAAAAATATATATATATACCATTGGTGGTAGGCGCAGCTCCATACACTCAGCCACTTTCAGAAGGCAAATTATAATTTATACATGTGGAGGCTGATATATTAAATATAATATGAATTGCCTTTGTTCTGCTGGAGGTTGTCACACAGTTTAAAATGTAAATCTTACAGAAAAATATATAACGTATATAAATGAAGGAGCACAGAAAAAACTATGTATTTTCATGATCTTGAAATAGAAATAAATAGTTTTGTTCCATCGTCATGGTTACTTATTAATTCTGTGATCTTTCAAAAATTAATTAATTATGGGAAGAGGCGAGAAACACATAAATGCTTTTTCAATATTTAAAATGTTTTGGATAGGCAACAAAAAAGTAGATATCTGAAAAAGTGTTGGAATAGTTCTATGTAAACTAGAGGAAATGTGGTTGTTCCGTGTGATAATAGTATAAGTGTTTATGGAAATCATGCCACGAACAAAGGAGATTTCTGTGGACATCAGAAGGACATAATATATAACAGCCCACGCAGTATATTACAGCATATGCAGTATATAACATAGCCACGTTAGTATATAGCACAGAGAGGTAGTATATAACAGAGCCAACGCAGTATGTAACACAGCCCACATAGTATATAGCAATGTGGGCACTATATGCGTGGTTAAAAAAGACTTAAAATAAAAAATAAACATATACTCACCCTCCGAAGGCCCCTTGAAGTCCTGGCGCCGGTGTGCGGTGCACGCGGCAGCTTCCGGTCCCAGGGTTGGTATGCGCGCAGGACCTGTGATGACATCGCGGTCACATGACCGTGATCTCATGGAAGGTCCTTCTCGCATAGCATCCTTGGCACCGGAACCTGCCGCTTTCACTGGCAAGGACGGCGCGACGACGGAGGGTGAGAATAACCTTTTTTTTTATTATTCTTATTTGTAACATTAGATTTATTTACTATTGATGATGCATACGCAGCATCAATAGTAAAAACTTGGTCACTCAGGCAATAGTAAAAACATGGTCACACAGGGTTAATAGCTGCGTAACCGGAGTGCGTTATACAGCGCTCTGGTAACGCTGGCATTAACCCTGTGTGAGGGCTGACTGGAGGGGAGTATGGAGTGGGCACTGACTGCGGGGAGGAAAGAGCGGCCATTTTGCCACCGGACTGTGTCAGTGGCTGATTGGTCGTGGCAATGGTCATGGGCATTTTGCTACGACCAATCAGCGACTTGGATTTCCATGACAGACAGAGGCCGCGACCAATGAATATCCGCGACAGACAGAAAGAAAGACAGAAGGACAGACGGAAGTGACCCTTAGACAATCATATAGTAGATGTAAACCTTAATCCTGTAAAGATTTTGTGAAAGGGCCTTAGGCAAGCATCTCATGGGAGAAAAACAACCTACATAAAGAGTTGAAGCTGGTTTGGATGGAGTAATTGGCTAAAATTCCCACAAGAAGATGTGCAGGACTATTCAATAATTGCAAGAAGCATTTAGATTCAGTTAAGTTACGGCTTATTAGACGTACAATGCTCCTCTGTTCAGATTTGACCATTTCTAGTGGTAAGTATTTAGAAGCTGGGACAAAGTTCTGACATGTCGTGACAGTGGGACTGAGCTCTCAAAGTGATACAATCCCGCTGAGTTCAGGATGTTTGAGAGCTATGCTTTTGTGATCTAAATTTTAACGAGCCTGACCGATTTTCAGTCGAATTTTTTTTATCTTTAAAGGGAACCTGTCACCCCCAAAATCAAAGGTGAGCTAAGCCCACCAGCATCAGGGGCTTATCTACAGCATTCTGGAATGCTGTAGATAAGCCCCCGATGTATCCTGAAAGATGAGAAAAAGAGGTTAGATTATACTCACCCAGGGGCAGCCCTGGTTCTGTTCTTGTCTGATGGGCGTCGCGGTCCGGTCCGGGGCCTCCCATCTTCTTATGATGACATCCTCTTCTTGTCTTCACGCTGCGGCTCTGGCGCAGGCATACTTTTTCTGTCCTGTTGAGGGCAGAGTAAAGTACTGCAGTGTGCAGGTGCAGGGCCTCTCTGACCTTTCCCGATGCCAGCGCACTGCAGTACTTTGCTCTGCCCTCAACAGGACAGACAAAGTACGCCTGCGCCGGAGCGTGAAGACAAGAAGAGGACGTCATCATAAGAAGATGGGAGGCCCCAGACCGCGATGCCCATTGCACCAGAACAGAACCGGGACCGCCCCTGGGTGAGTATAATCTAACCTATTTTTCTCATCTTTCAGGATACATCGGGGGCTTATCTACAGCATTACAGAATGCTGTAGATAAGCCCCTGATGCCAGTGGGCTTAGCTCACCTTCGATTTTGGGGGTGACAGGTTCCCTTTAAGGAAAGCTGTTACCCATACTTCAGACTCTGCACATATTTATCTGTTTCTGACAGCCCGCATGTGACACTCGTCATTTCCCTACTGCAGGGTGACCCCCCCCCCCCCCCCCCAGGGTAGGCCTTCTCTCTATCCCCTGATGCTGCAGGACACTCCACAGTTAACTTTTAGACCTTATGGCTCTTATAAGATGGCCTTGACTGAGTAGCTTTTGCAGAAAGTAACTAACAGTCCTCTGCCTAGGGCAATCTACTGCTGAGGAGTACTGTACTGAGTTTCAGCACTGGGCCACTGACTCACAAACTGAATGACCACTGTCCAGCCACAGAGACTACTCTGGCTGAGACGTGTAGTGTCATCTAGTCTGGCAGTATGATTGCGCCTAGTCCAAAAGTAGCAGTCAGCACCATGTCTTGACCAATACAACAGCACCACACCCTTCTAATATTCCCGGCTTACTGCTGAAAGCTGTCAAATATAATTTTACTTGCTTGGTTTATATCCCTAGATATCAGCTCCTGTTGTTCTTGAGTTTTTTCTTGTGAAAGACCTTGATCCGGTCCCTGACTACTCCTTTATCTTATGATTTTGTACCTTAACAGCTGACCCCAAGGCAACTACCCAGGGGTCCCTGTGAAAAGTACGGATTTCTGTACAGGTGTTAAAGGGCCACTGTCACCCCCCTCCAGCCGTTATAAACTAAAAGAGCCACCTTGTGCAGCAGTAATGCTGCAGTCTAACAAGGTGGCTCTTTTAGTTTTTGATTCAGTTATTCCCTCAATAAAGTGTTTTAAAATTTGTACAAAATAACCTGTCCTTAGACCTGGAGGCGGTCCGAAGCTTCCTCTGTGAATCTCCCAACGGCCGTCACTCTTCTCTTCTGGGGATGTGGTCGCCGCCCCCTGCGCGCTGTTTCTTCTTAAATCCGGCGCCTGCGCTGTGCGTGCCTGCCTGCCTGCCTGGGGCAGGCGCAGTCTTCATTGTCCGTCATAGGTCAGATGCAGGGTGCCTGACTGCACCTGTGCGGGCAGTGTGGCCACCCTGTTGCTGAATCCCCGCCCCGCACTGTGTTATTCATTATGCACAGTGCGGGGCTGGGGTTCCTGGGCATGCGCACTGCGCTGTTCAGACGCTCCCCCGGTCCCCCGCCTTCCAGCATTGCCGTAATATACAGGTTTCCTTGCCAGCGTTTGGAATGAAGCAGCCGCAAATAACAACGCTGGAAGGCGGGGGAGCTGGGGGAGCGTCTGAGCTGGGGGAGCGTCTGAACAGCGCAGTGCGCATGCCCAGGAACCCCAGCCCCGCACTGTGCATAATGAATAACACAGTGCGGGGCGGGGATTCAGCAACAGGGTGGCCGCACTGCCCGCACAGGCGCAGTCAGGCACCCTGCATCTGAGCTGTGACTGACAATGAAGACTGCGCCTGTCCCAGGCAGGCAGGCACGCACAGCGCAGGCGCCGGATTTAAGAAGAAACAGCGCGCAGGGGGCGGCGACCACATCCCCAGAAGAGAAGAGTGACGGCCGTTGGGAGATTCACAGAGGAAGCTTCGGACCGCCTCCAGGTCTAAGGACAGGTTATTTTGTACAAATTTTAAAACGCTTTATTGAGGGAATAACTGAATCAAAAACTAAAAGAGCCACCTTGTTAGACTGCAGCATTACTGCTGCACAAGGTGGCTCTTTTAGTTTATAACGGCTGGAGGGGGGTGACAGTGGCCCTTTAAAAGGTGAAAGAGGGCAATCCCTGGTATCCGGTAAACAGAGAGTCTGTCTATGGCTGATGTTTCCCCATTACAAGCAGAATGAATACAGCGGTGACAAGAGCAGACATTCCAGGAGCAGGTTCCAAAGGAGATGTGACTCTGAGTTTCTGAAGGCTGAGGATTAGGGTGCCAGGTGAATCACATTTAAGGAAGTAAAAAATAAGTAAGTTTATTTGTCATCTAATGAATAAGATGTTAAAAAAATATCATTGCAGTGGGAAAACAAACTACAGTATATGTTATAGTTCTTCATTTTTTGTGCTTTCCAAATAGTATCCACTAGAGAAAAGCTTATTTGTATTTAACATACAAGAAAATGTTAACACAGTGGGAATATTTATCTGAATTATCTTTGATAGGCTAAGTGCCCGAACACTGTGCAACTGTTTAAGAGTGGATAATCCAAAGTTTAAAAACTTGTTACTTAAAGTAAATCTGTCAGTAAGATAATTCTCTCAAACTGCATACATGTTAATGCAGTTCTTTGAAAAAAGTCAATCGATCGATACCTTTATATCTTCTATCTGTTGCTGCAGTCCCAAAGATCAGCATTTTAATTTGCATACAAATGAAGTATTATGAGATCTGAGTGTGACAAATCACTTCCGGAGGCTCCTGAGCTTGTTTCTTCTCCTTGCACCAACCTTTTTAGCTTGATTCACAGCTCACTGTTTGATTCCTTTGCCTAATGTCACACAAAAAGTGAGGTGTCAATCAAGCAAAAGAGGCTGGTGCTGGGTGGGGAAACAATCACAAGAGGCAGAGGGACAGGAAGTGCTCTGTCACACTCTGAGCACTTAGCGCTCTATTTGTGCATGAATTAAAAAACTGATTTCTTTGGAATGCTGTAAAGGATACAATATATGAAGGTGTCAACTAATTTAGTATTTAAAGAGCTGCAAGCGTATAAATGTGGTTTGAATGGGTTCTTCTTACTGACATATGCCTTTTAAAGGGTCAAGCTCCCTCCTTACTGTTTGCTCATAAAAACAGCAAATTTTCCCTTTAAATTTCGATATTTCTGTGAATATCTTAGAACTTCTACATCTATTTGAATTTACTTTTCTATTTTAAATATATTTACTATTGGGAAAGCAACAGATGGGGGATCGGATAGTGAAACATTCTTGCATTTTATTTTAGAGTAACAATTACTAATAAAATATTCTCCAAAATAATAACATTTCATCCGGGTTGTAACGATGTTAATTTGTTCAGTTCTCTACCCTTATTTTTTAATACAGATAAAGCACAGCATACAAGTGGCTATTTATAATGTCTATTAACGGGCTCTAAATTATGTTGCAAAATTAAAAACTGCATGTTACATGGACATGCATACTAAACAATTCTCTTGGCTGGTGTGGGATAATAAATCCGAAATTAATTCATCATGTTAAGTGGACACTTAAGCAAACACTAAAAAGAATTGTATTATTTTAGAGATTGAGAGGAGCTGTAATGTAAAAAGATGGAGGGGCAATCTTATAGGATTTTCTGATGTATTTTTAGATCAGCAAATAAACAACTGATGATATATTAATTCCTAGATAGATGGTACAAAGTCACCTGATGGCCAGTACCGATGCCCTTGGCTGCAGATTAGCCGTGACATACAGTGCATGGTACCCATCCCCCCAGGTGATGCCATAGGTTGATGACACTATCCTACAAAAACAATGCAGACTGTTTGTTTAGTAATAACTCCCAAGGTTTACAGCATTTTCATTCTAGCCCAGTGCCCTGAACACATTATAAACAATCAAGCCTTGCAGATGTCAGAAGGACAAAATAGATGACTACCGGACGTGTATAAAATAAAAGAAAGCATTCATGCAAAAGTGAAGGGGCCATTGTTTTTGCCCTGTACAGCACTGCTCCTTAAAAGCTTTCAGGGTACAACAAGTCATTCTGCCCGAGAGCTAAAAAGAGACATACACAACAGTTTCTTATTTTCTTGTGTAGTGGAGAAAGGATTTAGTTTAGTATGGCCATGTTTCTACAATTCTATGTATTGATGTAGCAGAATCAAAGCTGTTCTTCTCCAGCTAACATATATCACTGTCCAAATGTAGCAAAAAAGTTGAGTAATTTTGAATAAAGTTGAGTAATACTTTGTTTTACTGTTTTTACATTGATTTTAGGCTTGATTTTCATGCTGTGTTCTTAAATTACTATATATACTTAGGTTGGATATTTTGCTGGTTTAGCTTAACTCAATTTTCCGCAATATATAACTGTCTCCTGAGCTGCCATGATAAAACTCTGGTGTAAGGAGTACAACGGAATTCTGACTTTAACTCTTTGAATAAAACATTATGTAATTACAAAGTAAGTAAGTCACATGCAGTCAATGATTTCGAATGACATTTCAAGGGATTGGATGGGGTTCTAAAAAAGCGGCTCCCATTATGCTAGTCTCAAGCCTCCTATGTATTATTAGGAGTATGGCCAATCATCTGTAAAATGCCACTTAAAAGTGGAGTTTTCCTTTTAATAGTTACTGTGCTTTCAGAAAACCGAATCTTGTTTCTGCTAAATAGGCAATCTGCAAATCATGTGTTAAATATTAATCCAAAAAAACAAGATCCATTTCTCACCAGCACTGGTCCAAGTAAAGAAGGTGGCTTCAGCATGCAATAATGATTAACTTGTTTTATTATGTCATCACTAGTGTTGAGCGATACCGTCCGATACTTGAAAGTATCGGTATCGGAAAGTATCGGCCGATACCGGCAAAGTATCGGATCCAATCCGATACCCGATACCAATACAAGTCAATGGGACTCAAGTATCGGACGTATCCCTGATGGTTCCCAGGGTCTGAAGGAGAGGAAACTCTCCTACAGGCCCTGGGATCCATATTAATGTGTAAAATTAAGAATTAAAATAAAAAATATTGCTATACTCACCTCTCCGACGCAGCCTGGACCTCACCGAGGGAACCGGCAGCGTTGTTTGCTTAAAATGCGCGCTCTTCCTTCCTTCCGTGACGTCACGGCTTCTGATTGGTCGCGTGCCGCCCATTTTTCTCTTTTAAGTTTTTTATGTTTTATGGCCAATGTGAACATGCCCTTATGAGCTGTATGTGTACCAACTGAAGCGAAGCTCAATTTTTGTGCTTTTTCTTTGTATTATTGCACTTTGTGCAAGGGTGTGGCCTCCCTTTTTTGAGCTAGAGATTGTATATAAGGCTTTCCCAGACTGGTGTTTCACTGGATGGACATTGACACATGGTAAGGTTTTAATATTAGACAATGTAGGACCATCCCAATCAGAGTTACCTTGTCATGGTGGGATGGCTTTTATGCTATTTTTGATCAAAAACAGTATTACTAAAAACTCTGTTATTTAAATGCACTTTTTGCTTTTTAATTACTTAGCTACAACAGGGTTTTTGCTCATTTTTTCTCTTGTAGGTTTTATATGTTTTATGGCCAATGTGAACATGCGCTTATGAGCTGCATGTTATGATACAGTTACCTATTCTGCAGCTAGGGAGCGCTGTATGGGCTCCTCAGGATACGCATGGAGGCGTAACTGGGTTTGTGAAACAGCATGATTGTAAATGGCCGGTATGTGCCGCAGAGGGAGATACTCTATGCTGTAAGCCGATAATGTCGTTGTGGGACCTGTAATCCCACAAGTATTGTTTTGTAGCTTTAAAGGGAGGCTTACAGGGTTAGTTCGGGAAGCTACCATTTCTTCTGCGGGTCTGGACTGTCGTGAGTGCCCTGGTCACAAGGACGGTGATCTCAGTAAGACAGTTTCCACAAGGGAGGGGACTGACAGGAGGTCAGCGTGTGGAGCAGGAGCTCCAAGAAGGTAACCCAGAGTTGGGGACTGTGTGTACTGACGAGGGTCAGTTAATGAACTGTGCAGTCACCCATGGTAACTGGACGGTAACTTGCCTGTTTAGTGACTGCAACTGAATGTCTTGTTCTGATACAGTGTGTAATGGACTGTTCGTGGTACGGTTTATGACTGTATAATAAACCACATAGACTGTTTAAAGTGGAAAGTGTTCCTGTGTGCCTTAAATCTCGCAGCCAAGTGAGTATTCCCCAACCAGCTAGTGATCGCGGCATTACATATTTTGCTAGACTGCGGGCAACGGTACAGGAAGCAGGTGTGGAGGTGATTGCTGTAACTCGGCGGGGTTACAAAGTTTGCTCTGGATTGGCAGGTCCACGAAGTCTGTGGTGTGGAGCCGTGCAGAGCATTGCAGAGTCTTGTGGAGAGGAGCTGCAGTTGCAGCAAGAGGTTCAGCAGGAGCTGCTGCAGTTGCAGCAAGAGGTTCTGTAGCAGCAGGAGTTGCAGTGGCAGCAGCAGCGGCTTGTGATCGGCAGCCGGAGGTGCCGGTGGTTTGTAACTGCAGCAAGAGCTGTGGTAGCGCCAGCAGGAGCTGATGAGATGTCGTAGGACATTGGTGGTCTAGGTAGTGCAGATTCTTAAAGGGCCATTGCCGGCCCAAAGAGATTTTTTGTACTGTGCGAACTGGTGCCTGAGAATACCGTGAGAAATCCACAGGGTATACCCCAGTAAGGGGGTGGTGTCCCTACAAGGGGTAGTGTCCCTAAAAGTGAGCGGTCACCCAAATAGGGATGGTTGCCCAAAAAGGGGTCGAGTCCCAAAAGGGGGCGGTAACCCAAACAGGGAAGAGATTTTTTGTACTGTGCGAACTGGTGCCTGAGAATACCGTGAGAAATCCACAGGGTATACCCCAGTAAGGGGGTGGTATCCCTACAAGGGGTAGTGTCCCTAAAAGTGAGCGGTCACCCAAATAGGGATGGTTGCCCAGAAGGGGGTGGAGTCCCAAAAGGGGAGCGGTGACCCTAAAGGGGTGGAATCCCAAAAAAGGGGCAGTGACCCAAAAAGGGGTGGAGTCCCAAAAGAGGCTGTATACAAAAGGAGTATTTACCCAGAAGGGGGTGGAGTCCCAGGGAATGGTAGGTACCCTGTCTCGAGACCCCTGGTGTGTGACAAATGTTCAAACCCACAAGATTGAACAGAGGGGGGATATGTGATGCAGTGACCCATGCTGTAGGCAGGGGATGTTGTGTGGGCTCCTCAGGATACGCATGGAGGTGTAACTGGATTTGTGAAACAGTGTCCGGCATGATTGTAAATGGCCGGTATGTGTCGCAAAGGGAGATACTCTGCGCTGTCAGCCAATAATGGTGTTCTGGGACCTGTAGTCCCACAAGTATTGTTGTGTAGCTTTAAAGGGAGGCTTACAGGGTTAGTTGGGGAAGCTACCATTTCTTCTGCGGGTCTGGACTGTCATGAATGCCCTGGTCACAAGGACGGTGATCCCAGTAAGACAGTTTCCACAACTGTCTGACTGACAGGAGGTCAGCGTGTGGAGCAGGAGCTCCAGGAAGGTAACCCAGAGTTGGGGACTGTGTGTACTGACGAGGGTCAGTGAATGAACTGTGCTGTCACCCTTGGTTACTGGACAGAGTAAGGTCCAGCATGTTTAGTGACTGCAACTTAATGTCATCTTGCAATACAGTGTGTAATGGACTGTTAGTGGTACGGTTTATGACTGTATAATAAACTGCATAGACTGTTTGAAGTGGAAAGTGTTCCTGTGTGATTTAAATCTCACAGCCAAGTGAGTATTCCCCAACCCGCTAGTGATCGCGGCATCACAATGTGCACCAACTGAAGTGTAGCTCAATTTTTGTGTTTATACTTCTTTATTTGTATTTTTTGGGGGAAAGTGATAGCCTCACAGTTGGCATTAATGCATTGACATGGTATTGAAGCTTGATGCTGATCAACACCACCTGTGAAATACTAATATATGCATATGGGTTACTGACCCATTAGGGCTATTTGTGATTTGCTTCTAAAATGTTATGCTCAGCAATTAAAGGGGTGGTACAAAATACAAATTATTTTTTATCCTAAGTGCCTGTCTATTTAATGCAATAATCTAATCTATTTTCTAATATACTTAAATTAAAATTCCCTATCCTAACTACACTATCTAATTGCTTTTTTTTTTTTACAACATCCTTTTGATGACACTTTGTTTGAGAATCCCAGTTCATGCTGGGATACTCAAACAAAGTGTCATGTGGGAACAGAGGCTGTGGTCACTGCTGCAGCTTCTGCCCCCTCTCAAAAATGAAGCGTCATCAGTGACCTTCATTTCAGAGGCTGAGCTAGTTCCCTGCTCTGTCACTGTATGATTTGCACAATGGCAGCGCGCTATCTCTGGCTCAGATCAGCAGGTACAAGCCAGCAGCAAAGCGCACTGTCAGTAAGAATACCCAGCATGCAGAGACCAGTGATATCACTAGTGTGGCGGCACTGGTTTCTGCCTGCAAGCTGGGCATTCGTCCACCTGGGCATAATAGAAGCTGGAGAACTGGCCTACCTGAAGAGGCCTGAGATTTGATTAAAAGTGGCAGCAATCCAAAGATGCGATGAGGACCGGATGGGTGGCACAGAGGGTCTGGAGAGGTGAGTATAAGCATTTTTTTTTCAACATTTTGATGGCCTTTTACGGCTTAGAAAAATGGTGGCCAGCAGCCATAATTTTGCTTAATCCACATAGGACCAAATTACAAAAAAATGCATTTTTTCAAATGCAGATATTTTTCTGAATTTGAGTAAATTTAGTCTCTCATCTCTAGTTAATATTTATTACTCAAGTTAGATTTTAAATGGATATATTGTAATTATTATTTCCATATAATGATGATTATTATTATTATTATGCTTAACCCCTTAACGACCGCCAATATACCTTTTAATGGCGGTAGTTAAGGGCACTTAAACCACAGCGCTGTTAATTAACGGCGCTGTGGAAAAAGTGTATAGCGCCCCCCAGAGTCAGATTTTCTCTGGGGTCTCAGCTGTTGGGTTAGCCGAGACCCCAGAGAACATGATTCGGGTCGGTTTTTACTGTCCCCCGGGTTGCGATCGCCTTTATAAACCGTATAACGGCAACCGCAAAAAAGCGTGATTTGCCATTTAATTTTTCTGTCATCCAATGTGATCGCACATCAGAGGACAGAGAAATAGATCCCCCTGTACCTTCCGGTGTCCCCCGATATGCCTGGGCCCGCTTTCATCCTCCCATGTCCCCGCGTGCCTTCTTCCGGGAAGAAAATGAAGGGCGAATGCGTATTGCGCCAGCCGAGATCTGCCGGCCAGCTCCCAGCAACAATAGGAAGATTTTTCCTATTGGTTCATTTTGGTCACTGGGATAGACCCTATCACAGTGATCAAAATAAAAAAACTAGTAAATAACTTCCCCCCTTATCACCCCCTTAGTTAGGGAAAAACAATAAAATAAATAAACTGCAGTTATTTCCATTTTCCAATTAGGGTTACAGTTGGGCTAAAGTGAGTTGGGCTAAAGTTAGGGTTAGGGTTGGGGCTAAAGTTAGGGTGATTCCAGCCAATTTTGAGTTCAAAAAGTCAAATGGTGCTTCCTGCCTTCTGAGCTCTGCCAAATAGTGGTTTACCCCCACATATGGGCATTAGTGTACTCAGGACAAATTGGACAACAACGTTTGGGGTCCAATTTCTCCTGTTACCCTTGGGAAAATAAAAATTGTGGGCTAAAATATCATTTTTGTGAAAAAAAATATATATATTTTCACGCTCTGCGTTATAAACTTCTGTGAAGCACTTGGGGGTTCAAAGTTCACACAACACATCTAGATAAGTTCCTTGGGGGTAAAGTTTCCAAATTGGGGTCACTTGTGGGGGGTTTCTACTGTTTAGGTACATCAGGGGCTCTGCAAACGCAACATGATGCCTCGCAGACCATTCTATCAAAGTCTGCATTCCAAAGCGACGCTCCATCCCTTCCGAGCTCTGCCATGCGCACAAACAGTGGTCCCCCCACATATGTGGTATCAGCATACCCAGGACAAATTGCACAACAACTTTTATGGTCCAATTTCTCCTGTTACCCTTGTGAGAGTAAAAATTTGGGGGTGAAAAGTTCATTTTAGTTGAAAAAATATGATTTTTTATTTTCACGGTTCTACGTTATAAACTTCTGTGAAGCACTTGGGGGTTCATAATGCTCACCACACATCTAGATAAACTCCTTGGAGGGGTCTAGTTTCCAAAATGGGGTCACTTGTGGGGTTTCTACTGTTTAGGTACATCAGGGGCTGTGCAGACGCAACACCATTCCATCAAAGTCTGCATTTTAAAACGTCACTACTTCATTTCTGAGCCCTGATGTGCGCCCAAACAGTGGTCCCATCCCACATATGGGGTATCAGCATACTCAGGACAAACTGGACAACAACTTTTGGGGTCCAATTTCTCCTGTTACCCTTGTAAAAATAGAAAAAGCGGGCTAACAAAATCATTTTTGAGGAAAAAAAAGATTTTATATTTTCACGGCTCTGCGTTATAAACTTCTGTGAAGCACTTGGGGGTTCAAAGTGCTCACCACACATCTAGATAAGTTCTTTAAGGGATCTAGTTTCCAACATAGTGCCACTTGTGGGGGGTTTCCACTGTTTAGGCACATTAGGGGCTCTCCAAACGCGACATGGCGTCCGATCTCTATTCCAGCCAATTCTGCATTGAAAAAGTCAAACGGCACTCCTTCCCTTCCGAGCTCTACCGTCCACCCAAACAGTGGTTTACCCCCACATACAGGGTATCTGCTTATTCAGGAGAAATTGCACAACAAGTTTTGTGGTTCATTTTCTCTTTTTAAACTTGTGAAAATAAATAAAAATTGGTTCTGATGTAAAATGTTTGCAAAAAAATATGAAATGTTAATTTTTTCATTCCACATTGCTTCAGTTCCTGTGAAGCACGTAAAGGGTTAATAAACTTCTTGAATCTGGTTTTGAGCACCTTGAGGGGTGTAGTTTTAGAATGGTATCACTTTTGGGTATTTTCTGTCATGTACACCCCTCAAAGTGACTTTAAATGTGAGATGGTCCCTAAAAAAATGGTTTTGTAAATTTTGTTGCAAAAATGAGAAATCTCTGGTCAATTTTAACCCTTATAACTTCCTAACAAAACAAAAAATTTTGCTTACAAAATTGTGCTGATGTAAAGTAGACATGTGGGAAATGTTATTTATTAAGTATTTTGTGTGACATATCTCTCTGATTTAAGGGCATAAAAACTCAAAGTTCGAAAATTGCAAAATTTTAAACATTTTCGCCATATTTCAATTTTCTTCATAAATAAACACAAGTAATATACTACTAACATGAAGTACTATATGTCGCAAAAAAACAGTCTCGGAATCAGCAGGATCCATTGAAGCATTCCAGAGTTACAACCTCATAAAATGACAGTGGTCAGAATTGTCAAAAATTGGCCTGGTCATTAAGCTGCAAATTGGCTCCATCACTAAAATTAAGTAACAAAAGAAACTAAATACTAAAATGTCTAGGTAATGCTGTTACATACTTGCTTTTGGTGCCCATACTGTTCTTTTTTATTCCCCTTCTGAATGTCCACCTAGTATGTCCAGTTCAGATAGTCATTCTTGTCAGCCAATAAGAAGTAACAGGGCCTTCTCATTCATTGGCACTGGACACATTTTGGACATGCAGAGAGAGATAAAGACCAGGGGGCAGCACAGCAAGTATGTAACTGCAATTCTTAGGGTACCGTCACACAGTGCAATTTTGATCGCTACAACGGCACGATTCGTGACGTTCCAGCGATGCATTTACGATATCGCTGTGTCTGACACGCTACTGCGATCCGGATCCCCGCTGAGAATCGTACGTCGTAGCAGATCGTTTGAAACTTTCTTTCGTCGTCTAGTGTCCCGCTGTGGCGGCATGATTGCATTGTGTGACACAGGTTGTATACGATGTGCGCACAGTAACCAACGGCTTCTACATCGCAAATACGTCATGAAATTATCGCTTCAGTGCCGTGTATTGCAACGTGTGACCGCAGTATACGACGCTGGAGCGATACTTATACGACGCTGCAACGTCACGAATCGTGCCATCGTAGCGATGAAAATGGCACTGTGTGACGGTACCCTTAGACACAGGGTATACTTTTTGTGTTTTCTATAATCTTACAAATATGTGCAATATCAAGTCATGGGAGAAACTCAGTATGAGAAAACCAGTACAAAGTGCATTTTTTACATTCCTTTATGAAAACCACCTTCTTTCACAGACAGTGAATACAGCCATATAAATGAGTCCTAAGTCATTCCAATATTAAAGCCTTCCTTTGTTGACATATCTGAAGGTTAAGTCTATTCATCTAATGATATAACTAGCATAACATTTACCTAATTCCTCTATGGATATATTCTAATCTAATACTGATTAATGGACTAAAGCACAATAACACAATATAGTATTATACTGGTGCCAGTGCTGACATTCCCTCAATGCCTTGGTGCAGTAAAATACACACAACACTCTTCAATAGGAAAAGCAAGGAGGAAACAAGGACAACATTAGATTCATTCAACCACAGGGAGTTACTGTCCCTGAGACTTAACCATCCTCATTTTATGGCTTCCAAACCAATTGGCTTTTGTGCCACTTTCCTTACCTTCTACAGATTAACATAAGACTGCATTGCCGTATAAAGAGGAATGAACTCGGTGAACTTGCTCCTCTTTTTATTTTGATATATTAAGTATGATCATTTGTCACTAAAATGAGTTTCTTGACATTCAGTTCCATAGCAGCCAGCGTGGAATGCGATCTCTGCGACTTCACTACAGTAAAAAAGCAAAAAAAAAGCGACTTTATGATGTAGTGCCACTTTTATGTCTATGGACAAACACTGTAGATTGTTCAGAAATCAGGATTGTTCACTGGCTTTTAGAATTAATTTGATCTGATTTCTACATTCAGACATACATATTCACCCGAAATATACAGTAAGAGTTTTTTTTTATTTTTGTTGAAAAATAATGAAAATTAAATCATTTCCAGTCGACATACTGTCATATTACAGAGGGCTGAAATGACTGGTTAACTGCTTTAGGGAAAATAAGTAATTAAAGTTAATTACAAATATCTTCATACATTTAAAAAGCTTTTTTATTTCAAGGTTTATTTTTGCATGTATACTTTATTTTATTAAATGGATGTCCAGTCAATATATTGTATGTTTTTAATTTAAAAAGTGGTTAAAATGGCATATAAAACGTGAAAGGATACTTACCTCCCTGATCCCCGGAAATCCAGATCCCTGGAACTCGCTGATCTCAAGAACTCCCCGATCACTGGAGCACCTCTTCAGTGGTCTCTACCTACTGGGCCTTGTAGACAAGAAATAACCATTATGCTGATCACTCTCAGAGATGAGTTTCACTTCTGACAGAGATTAGCTGGTGGGTAATTTCTTGTGTTTTGAAAGTGAGCAGAAAGTGAACCATGGGGTATCTGGGAAGAGCAGGGAATCAAGGAGGAAATCTATTTCAGCTACAGCATAAGTAGATAGACCTGCAAAATGATGTTTCCTTAAAAGGGTTGCCTCAGCAGTCTACCCCTTTCCAAATATCAAAATGGGTGCTATGAATATAATATAGGAGGAGTTCCCTAAGTATGACTTCTCCCTTATTAGAAAGAAAGAATCAATGAATCATAGAATGTTAAAGTTGGGAGGGACCTTCTGGGTCATAATGTCCAACCCCCTGCTCAATGCAGGATTTACTAAATCATCCCAGACAGATGTCTGTTCATCCTCTGCTTGAAGACTTCCATTGAAGGAGAACTCACCAACTTTCGTGGCAGCCTGTTCCACCTGTTGATCACTTTCACTGTCAAAACACTGTAGATTGGAAAAGGAGATCTAAAAGGAGAGCCAATGCGAGCAACAGTAATCTCTCTAGTGAACATGGCATTCGATTCTACATTCCCCCCTCATGACCAGTTTCTGAAGCAGATCACAAGGCTGTAAATCTTCAATACAGAGATAAACCTATTTAAATTAATACTGATAGCATAAAAGTAATAATAATGAATTGGTTAAAGAATGGGTAATTGTTGGAACGCCCATACACAAGAGCCAACAGAGACAAAATCAATAGCAAAATTTAGGATAAGTTGTAAGCTTATAAATATTGGTATGGCCAAGTAGAAAGAGAGGTGCACAGCACTCCAGAAATTATTCTTAAATATAAATATATAAGTACCGTATTTTTCGGACTATAGGACGCACCGGACTATAAGGCGCACCCAGGTTTTAGAGGTGGAAAATAGGGAAAAAAAATATTTGAAGCAAAAAAATGTGGTAAAATATTTAATAACATAAATAACATACTATTATATGTGGTGTTATTATATATAATAGTATGTTATTATGTTGGAAGCTGCGGGACCAGTGTGGTGTCTGTGAAGTACTATATGAAGACGCTGGAGGGTGAGTATAAGAATGGGGGCACAGGGCTTATAGTGAAAGCACCACTCCAGCACTGCAAAATAACACTGGAGTGCTGCTTTAAAATCCCATTGGAGAACTATAACTCCCAGCATGTCCTGCAGATCCTATGACATGCTGGGAGTTATAGTTCACCACAGGAGTGGCAGAGTGCTTTATTGTGTATTGTAAAGACTAACCTCTTAATTGTGGCAGCCTGCCAGCCACTGTGGTGAGGTAAAAGCATCCCATGACTGCACACACAGAGCTCTCCCTCTTGTTGCCTCTCTACAGCACAGGTTATGAGGAAGCTGCAGATTCTAGTGGGGAGCCTGAAGGACCTGTGATGATGTCAAGAAGAGGGAGGGCTCTGAGCTGCCATGTGATGCTCCAGCCCGCCCACTTCTGACATCATCACAGGTCCTGTTTGTGCACAACACTCAGCGTCCAAGCATGGCAGGCAGGTACGCAGCGATCTCCTCTCTCCTCTGGCCCCTGCTGCTGCCTCCTCCCCAGGACACACAAATCTCCCCAGCTGCTGCAGGAGTCAGCAGCTGAGGAAGCCATGTGTGTCGGGCTCACTGCTCAGCTGATCGGTGGGCGGGGAGCAGCTAATAAATATTCACTGCACTTAATCAGCGAGGCCATGTGCTTTCCCCAGCAGCTGATTCCGGGCAGCGGGGACATCCTGAAGTGGGATAACAGTGCGATCCCACTCACTGCTGCCCCCCTCCCCACATGCTATATCCGTACTATAAGACGCACCCACACTTTCCTCCCAAATTTGGAGGAAAAAAGTGCGTCTTATAGTACAAAAAATACGGTAGTTTTTATTGTGTAAAAGCAGCAAAACATAAAATAGTTATGTAAATGTGATATCGATGTAATTGTATTGACTCAAAGAATAAAGCCGCCTTATCACCTTTATTACTTGGTGAACGGATTAAAAAAACATAAATAAATAATGATTCCTGAATTGCTGGTTTTTGTTCATTCTGCCTGAAAGAACGCGATCAAAAAATTTTACGTGTCCAAAAACGATACAAAGAAAAACGCCAATTCATCATGCAAAAAAACAAGCCATGACATGACTCTGTCGGCATAAGGGTAGAAAAAATTATACTTCTCAAAATATGGTGATTAGTGTTGAGCATTCCGATGCTGCAAGTATCGGGTATCGGCCGATACTTGCTGTATCGGAATTCCGATACCGGGATTCCGATACTCTTGTGGTATCGGGTATCGGGTATCGGAACAACATTAATGTTAAAATGTGTAAAATAGAGAATTAAAATAAAAAATATCGCTATACTCACCTGTCCGACGCAGCCGGGACCTCAGCGCAGGAACCGGCAGCGTTGTTTGTTTAAAATTCCCGCTTTTACATGGTTACGCGAAGTCCCGGCTTGTGATTGGTCAGGGCGGCCATGTTGCCGGGCCGCGGACCAATCACAGCAAGCCGTGACGAAAATACGTCACGGCTTGCTGTGATTGGTCCGCGTCCCGGCAACATGGCCGCCATTAACCAATCACAAGCCGTGACGTCACGGGAGGCTGGAAACGCGCTCATTTTAAAAAGGGCGCGTGTCCAGCCTCCCGTGACGTCACGGCTTGTGATTGGTTGCGTCGCGGTCAACCAATCACAAGCCGGGAGGCTGGACACGCGCCCATTTCAAAATGAGCGCGTCCAGCCTCCCGGCTTGTGATTGGTTGATCGCGGCGCAACCAATCACAAGCCGTGACGTCACGGGAGGCTGGACACGCGCCCATTTCAAAATGAGCGCGTCCAGCCTCCCGGCTTGTGATTGGTTGATCGCGGCGCAACCAATCACAAGCCGTGACGTCACGGGAGGCTGGACACGCGCCCATTTTAAAATGAGCGCGTGTCCAGCCTCCCGTGACGTCCCGGCTTGTGATTGGTCAGGGCGGCCATATTGCCGGGACGCGGACCAATCACAGCAAGCCGTGACGTAATTTCGTCACGGCTTGCTGTGATTGGTCCGCGTCCCGGCAACATGGCCGACCTGACCAATCACAAGCCGGGAATTCACGTAACCAAGTAATAGCGCGATTTTTAAACAAACAACGCTGCCGGTTCCCTCGCTGAAGTCCCGGCTGCGTCGGACAGGTGAGTATAGCGATATTTTTTATTTTAATTCTTTCTTTTACACATTTATATGGTTCCCAGGGCCTGAAGGAGAGTTTCCTCTCCTTCAGACCCTGGGAACCATCAGGAATACCGTCCGATACTTGAGTCCCATTGACTTGTATTGGTATCGGGTATCGGTATCGGATTGGATTCCGATACTGTGACGGTATCGGCCGATACTTTCCGATACCGATACTTTCAAGTATCGGACGGTATCGCTCAACACTAATGGTGATGTAAAACTTTTTTGCAAAAATAAGCACACTCAGGTGAAATTGCACAGCAAACTGTGTGGTCCATTTTTTCCTATTAACCCTTATAAAAATGAAAACCTGGGTCTAAAATAACATTGTAGTGGTATAAAGTTCTGTGAGGCAGATGTGGTGTCATTGTGCTCACTGCACTCCTAGATGAATTCATTGCAGTGATAAAATTTGGAAAATGGGGTCACTTATGGAAGGGTTCTGCTGTTCTGGCACCTCAGGGGCTCTGCCAATATGACATGGCATCCTCAAACCATTCCAGCAAAATCTGAACTTCTATATGGCGCTTCTTCCCTTCTGACCTTTGCACTGTACCTCAAAAGTAGTTTTTGATCACATATAGTGTATTAGCGTACTCAGGAGAAATTGTGTCACAAAATTTACCATTCAGTTTTTCCTATTATCCCTTTTGAAAATTAAAAACTTGGGGCCAAAGCAACATTTTTGTGGAAAAAATGATAATTTTCCACTTAATCAGCCCAAAGATATACAGTTCTGTGAATCACCTAGCGGTTAAAAATTATCACTACCCCCTGAATTCCTCGAGAGGTGTAGTTTCCAAAATGGGGACACATGTGAGGTTTTTTGCTGTTTTGGCATGTCAGAGATTCTTCAAATGTGACATGGCATCCGCAATCTACTCCAACCAGAACTGTGCTCCTTCCCTTCTAATCCCTGCTATGTACTTAGCGCAACAAATGTTGGCATCTATTTTATGCGGTTACCCTTGGGAAAATGAAAAACTTGGGGCTACAACATTTTGCAGGAAAAATGTATTGTTTCATATTCACAGGTCATTGTTATAAAATTCTGTGAAACCCTCGTGGGTTCAAGTTCTCATCATACCTCTAGATAAGTTCCTTTTGGGATGTAGTTTCAAAAATGAGGTCACTCGTAGGTGGTTTCCACTGTTTAAGCACATCAGTGGCTCTGCAAACGTGAGATGGCGTCCAAAATCTATTCTAGCCAATTTTGAACTGCAAAATTCAAATGATGCACCTTCCCTTCCGAGATCTGCTGTGCACCCAAACAGTAGTTTTCCACCACATATAGGGTACCAGTGTACTCAATAGAAATTGCACAACAAATTGAATGTCCACTTATACTTGTGAATATGAAAAATATGGGGCTAAAGAAACATTTTTATGGACAAAAATTAAAAATGTCATTTTTTCCTTTCACATTGCTTTAATACCCATGGAGCACCTAAAGGATTAAGAAACTTCTTGAATGTGGTTTTGAGCACTTATTTTTAAAATGGTATTTAAATAAATAATTTTAAAAAATGGCATGTGGTCCCCCCCCTCATTTTTAAAAAAAACATACCATAAGGAGAAAGCCTTACCAAAACCTGTCAAGTGACAAATGCACTAGCGGGATGCAGCAGGCCCTCACTAATAAAGGCAGGGACAGCACAGATGCACACTACTGATAGACACAGCCACCCACACACCTGTCTGGTTATGGAGGGGTTGGCTGCCTAGTAGAAAAAATGCTCACTAATGAGGCTTGCATAGAACGCCATTCACACAGGTACTGTATGTGTGATGAAAAGTGTCTGGATAACAGCCTATTGATAGGACTTGATTTGGAAAGACACACACCTGTCTAAATAAGACCTCACAGCTCACATTGCATGTCAGACCAAATGAGAATCATGAGGTCAAAGGAACTGGCCAAGAGACTGAATTGTGACAAGGCACAGATCTGGCCACGGTTACAACAGAATTTCTGCAGTATTCAAGGTTTCTAAGAGCACAGTGGCCTCCATAATCCTTAAATGGAAGAAGTTTGGGACTACCAGAAGTCTTCCTAGACCTGGCTGTCCAGTCAAACTGAGCAATCATGGAAGAAGAGAATTTGTGAGAGAGGTAAAGAAGAACCCCAAGATCACTGTGGCTGAGCTCCAGAGATACAATAATGAGATGGGAGAAAGTTCCACAGTCAACTATCACTGCAGCCCTCCACCAGTCAGGCCTTTATGGCAGAGTGGCCCGACGGAAGCCTCTCCTTAGAGCAAAACATATGAAGGCCCGCATAGAGCTTGCTAAAAAAAACACATGAAGGACTCCCAGAATATCAGAAATAAGATTCTCTGGTCTGATGAGGTGAAGATAGACGTTTTTGGTGATAATTCTAAGCAGTATGTGTGGGGAAAACCTGGCACTGCTCATCACCTGTCCAATACAATCCCAACAGTGAAACGTGGTGATGGCAGCATCATGCTATGGGGGTGTTTTTCAGCTGCAGGGACAGGATGACTAGTTGTCATTGAAGGAAACATGAATGCGGCCAAGTACAGAGATATCCTGGATGAAAACCTCTTCCAGAGTGTTCTGGACCTCAGACTTGGCCGAAGGTTCACCTTCCAACAAGACAATGACCCTAAGCACACAGCTAAAAACTAAGGAGTGGCTTCAGAACAACTCTGTAACTATTTTTGACTGGCCCAGCCAGAGCCCTGACCAAAACCCAATTGAGCTTCTCTGGAGAGGCCTGAAAATGGCTGTCCACCAATGTTCACCATCCAGCCTGACGGAACTGGAGAGGATCTGCAAGTACGAATGACAGAGGATGCCCAATCCAGGTGCGAGAAACTTGTATCGTTCCCAAGAAATGGCTGTACTAGCTCAAAAGGGTGCTTCTACTCAATACTAAGTAAAGGGTCTGAAAACTTATGACTATGGGATATTTCAGTTTTTCTTTTTTAATAAATTTGCAAAAATTACTACATTTCTGGGGTTTTTTCAGTCAAGATGGGGTGCAGAGTGTACATTAATGAGAAAAAAATGAACTTTTTTTGAATTTACCAAATGGCTGCAATGAAACAAAGAGTGAAAAATTTAAAGGGGTCTGAATACTTTCCATACCCACTGTTTGTATTGAGTGCTAAGCACTTAGGTGTAACATTGAATATATGAAATTTATATTGCATTATTGCTATATTGAAAAAAACTTATAAAAATAAAGATACTTAGCACTTATATTGGCAAATTCATGAGAGTCCCGTAGGACCCTTGCAGACACCCATATTTCTGGTCTGAGTGCGATCCAACAAAACATTGTATCACTATGTAAGGCTTTACCGGTAGCACCGTAAGCAGTGAAGAGGCAGTGACCCACAATGTTCCAACACAAAAATGTCACGGGGGAACTGGGTAGACTAAGGTTGGTTACCCGGGCCCCTGCGATATCCCTCAGGCTAGGGAAACCCTGTCTGTCCCTTTCCCAGAAGTTACACTAAAGGTGTGCATGTCTGGGCCGCCAGGCCTGCCCCTGACTCCTGTTTCAGCCCTAAGCTGAAACCATCACCCGCCACCCAGTGAAGAGACCACACACCAATCCCCACAGAAAGCACAGACAGGGAAAACTGAAAAACGCACCACGCCGCAGACACACAGGAATACACTATAATGTGCACAGGGCAAAACACAAATAGGAAGGAGGAATATGACAAAGGATTATACACCACCAGATACAGATACGATATTCCTACAACAAGACCACCACTCCAGACCGGAATCACCAGGCATAAAGCACAAGCTATAATCGGCGATGCCCAAAGTCCAGTGCGACTATTTAAAGGCTGTGGGCGTGACCCAGCCTCCAACCTGATTACCAGCTAGATTAACCCCAAGCAAGCTGGATAAAATCTAGCCGACGCCACTGAGCGTGTAGTGGACGTAAGTGGAATAACTGCTGTCTGTCGGACGCCCTAGTGTGAACAGCGTCCGACATGACAAAAAGTCTCTTTAATGTGTTTCCTCACAGCATTAAAGTCCAATTCACATACAAGTGCATATCATTAGTGCTCAGTTCACAACAGTTCATAGCACTACATAGTACACAGCTTTATATGTTGCAGACACTACACACGCCAGTCCTGCGTGTCCTACTAGTTCCCGTAGGTGTCCTGCACTGCTGTATTACAGTCTCTTTACTCACACAGCCATACACAGCCCAGGATATCGCAGCCGGACACCATATCCACCTGTGTTGCAATCGTTACACGCGCCAGTCCTCCCCTAGGGAACAGGACATCCACCTCCGTTTCACCTCTGGGCACAGGACATTCACCTCTGTGACCAGTTATTGTGGACGACTTGCATAGCTGTGTACACTGCGGGTGTCAGTCCTATTGGCTGCGCTTGCAGGCCGTGCTCCACAACACCAACTGCTCTGCACAGTAGCAAGCATCAACTCACACTGGCCCTTACACACCTGAGACTCCTCAGACTCACTAAGACCTACTAAGACTTCACTAACCCTTTCCTGCAGGGTTTTTAACATAGAAACCTGTGGCTTCCTGCCACATGGAAAACTCAGATCGGACATGAAACGGACTGCACCACAACATACTGCAGTCAGTTTCAAAACACACATTCCAGAGCCAGTTTTTCCTACATCTGTCTTGGACATAACATGTCCAAGGCTACACTTATTTTAATTGTTTCTAAACTGCATTGCAGTCACCGCTACGCCCGTGACTGCCATGCACACCTATGGACTACATACATCACCGTGCGCATTCTGCGGAGCACAAACAGCACCCCCTAGCTGTGACAGGGGTCACTGCTTCACCATTGCAATCACAGCTACAGCTGAGACTGCAATACCCCCTCATGGCCTCACTACGCCTCCGTGCGCATTCTGGGGAGCACAAACAACACCTCCTAGCTGTAACAGAGGTCACTGCTTCACACACGTAGACCAATACTGACAGACTGGAGAAGATAAAGAAATTTTGCTTCCATCTTCTTTACATTCAAGAAAATCAGATCACACTCTGATCAAATCCTTTTCAGAGTGTGATTAGCATGTTCGGTCTGATTTTCATGGATGAGAGAAAATACAGTCTTGTGATCCTAGCTTTAGGCTGATGGAAGGAGACAGGAAAGGAGGCAGTCAAACCCTCCTCTCCAAATTTCATATAGTTAATGTTTGCATACAGCGTCGGACTGGAGCACCTTGGGCCCACCAGAGAAAATCATTCTTGGGGACCACTATGTAGCTACATAGAAATAAATTCAAAACCATCAATTGTGTAGTAAAACACTCTAATATCAGGGTATAATATAAGGTAGTACACATTTTAGTTATGTAGCAGGGATTGGGGTAGCCCCTCATAGAATATAAAGTAGCCTCCCACAGAATATAATGCAGCCCCCCATAGAATATAATGCAGCTCCCTCATAGAATATAATACAGCTCCCTCGTAGAATATAATGTAGCCTCCCTCATGGAATATAATACAGCCCCCTCATAGGGTATAATACAGCACCCCACAAAATATAATGAAACCCCCTCATAAAGTATAAGCAGCCCCCCCCATAGAATAAAATGTAGCTCCCTCATATGGCATAATGCAGCCCTTCCACAAAATATAATGTAGCCCCTCAGAGTATAATGCCAACCCCCTCATAAGGCAGCCCCTCATAGAATATACTGTAGCCCCCTCATAGGGCATAAAGAAGCACCCCTCATATAGTATGATGTAGCCACCTGAAAGAATAATGCAGCCCCCACATATAATATAATGCAGCCCCTCCACAGAATATAATGTAGCCCCCTCAGAGTATAATGCCAACCCCTCATAAGGCAGCCCCCCATACAATATACTGTAGACCCTCATAAGACATAATGCAACTCCCCTCATATAGTATGCTGTAGCCCCCTCAGAGAATAATGCAGCCCCCCACAGAATTATAATGTAGCCCCCTCATAGGGTATAATGCAGCCCCCTGAAAGGGTATAATGCAGCCCCCTCCACCATCATCATTGTTCTCCCCTCCACCATTTTACTTATTACCACCTCCATCATTGCCTCCTCCCCCACTACCATTGTCCTTTCCACCACTACCATCTTTGTCCTTTCCACCACAACCATCATTGCTTTCTTCCCACCACCATCATCATTGCCTCCCCCACCACCATCATCATCACTGCCTCCCCACTACCATAATCATTGCCTCCCCCACCACCATCATTGCCTCCCCCACCACCATCATCATTGCTTCCCCCACCACCATCATTGCCCCCGCCACCATCATCATTGCCCCCACCACCATCATCATTGGCCCACCACCATCATCATTGCCTCCAGCACAGTCATCATTGCCCCCACCACCATCATCATTGCCTCCAGCACCATCATCATTTCCCCACCGCCATCATGATTGCCTCCAGCACCATCATCATTGCCCCCACCACCATCATCATTGCCTCCAGCAACATCATCATCATTGCCTCACCACCATCATCATTGCCTCCAGCACCATCATCATAATTACCTCCCCCCACACACACAGCTGCACACACGGAGGCAGGGACACACACGCAGGCAGAGACACACACACAGACAAACACAGCTGCACATATGCAGGCACACACACACAGATATACACACACAGCCGCACACACAGACACACACACAGGCGCACACACAAACACACACACAGCCACACACACGCAGGCACACACACAGCCACACACACACACACAGCACCCACTCACCTCTCCACACATTCCCAGCAGCCTCAGCACATCCCGGCAACTTTCTGTCTGAAACAGCCACGCTGAATGATGACGTCATCCAGCCGCGCTGATTCAGACAGGAAGTGCCGGGCAGGAAGGAGGATGGCGTGGATCCCTGCAGCTCCTCTCTGGTCCCAAGCTGAAGGGATCGCAATCAAGGATCGCCGCCCTTTAGGGGCCCACCTCCGGGCCCACCTCCGGGCCCCCATTCAGCAGCAGTGGCGGGCAGTGTTAGCCTCAGCCTGTGGCTAACGCTACCCCCCATTAAAGTGAAATGGTATTCACGCCTCTCCATGCCCATGGGGGCGTGGGGAAGTGTGAATATTAATTTCTCTTTAGCAGCGGGGACAGGCTCCTGTCCATCTGCTGCTCTCTGGCACCAGAAGGGCCCCTCTTGACTCAGGGGCCCCATAGCAGCTGGGTGTGCCGCTATTAGCGGCACTCCACTGGCTGGGGGGCCCCAGGAGCAGTGGGGGCCCTAGGCAGCTGCTGGCCAATATGCCAGCAGGTATCAGTGCCTGGGCCCACCGGAGAATCCTCCAGTTCTCCGGTGGGCCAGTCCGACACTGTTTGCATACATCTCAGACCTTAAAGGGGCTGCTGTATTCAATCATTTGTATATTATGCAGACATAGCAGCTTGCACCTGTTCACACTTGCTTTATTCTGTTTAGGGGTACTAGTCAGGTTTTTTTTTGTAGATAGATACTGCAGATGATAAATAAATAAAATGTGCAGGTGTCCGTTATTATTTTGGAATGACACAGAATGATTTACATGTATAATGTCAAAAAACAATTTATTTAAGAAGAAAGTGTAAGTGTGAACAGTACTGTGCACTTAACCGTTACTCTACATCCATGTCACACATAACACATAGCCGTTCCTCTGCGCTTGCTTGAGCTGTCCCTCCCAATTAGTGTTGCAGGAGCCGTGTAAAGAAGAGCAAACAGTACATTCATTAGCCCCCGGAGCTATTGTCATTGTCCTGCACCCTCTCTGAGCCAATCAGTCTTGTAAAATCCCTGTAGAACATTTTAGCCAAAGCTGACGAGAGAAGAAAAATCCCTGAACATTAAATGCAACTCATGCTGATAAATAGCAGAAATTAATGACGAGACATTTATAGAATTTACTGGGATGATTCTGTTGTGTGTATTTCCTACATGACTGATTATGGTGTGCGTGATCAAATGGCTGCAATCAATACAATAATGCAAAGAGCAACGTAAAGACATGCTCCCAAGCAAATTTATCTCATTCTCTTGTTTTCAACTAAAAATGGCACGTAATTTAGAAGCTAGGCAGAGCTAGTATTTCTTGATAAAGGACTAATGACGAGCTCTGGGAAGCCTGTGCGTTCATCCATCTCCCGAGTGAATTGAAGGTCATTGAGCTCTCCAATCACTATTTCAGCAGTAGTGAAGACTTCTAGATCCCCCATAGCATGGCCACCAATGGTCTTCCCATCCTTGTCAGACAGGGCGATGTGGAGGTGTGCCGCATCATTCAAGGTTCCCACTAAAGAAACTATTTCAAATCTTTCCTTTAAATGTATGATCTGAAAGACAGAATTAATGCAGTTCATTGTAAGTTTGATACATACAGAGACAGGGAAAAACTTGGGGTTTATATCTACCGTAATTCTGCATGAGCAGCACTCTAGTTACTAAAGCTATGGAGGAATATATCATGTTTATTAAATATAATCCAGTCAAATACATTTCAAAAGAAATCACATAATCAATGGTGTCATAAAGAAAAAGAAAAACATATATTTTTCCCCAAAATAGGGTTGATGTGATGTAAAAATCTCCATCACTCAATGATCTTGGGTAAGGTGTTTTCTCTGCTTGCCTTCTCTGGATGATGCAATTATCAGCACTTGCACAGTTATGTGGAAATCCACTCCATCCATCCTGTGTATAAAGGGTGTATAGACAAGTCTTGGAGTGCCACAATGTCATGAAGATTGACAATGTAGCAAGTTGATTGGCATCTACATAGATTTTACATTTTTTATTGTAGTTGTTATATTATTGTTTTCCGATCAATTGTTCAGTTGTTTGACTATACACTGAGAAATGATCAAGAAGAAACTTCTGTACAAATGCTAATTCAAGTGATTTCTGCACAAAGTAAAAGGCTCTTAGGTAAACAGCTGAATCCTTTACAACCTAGCAAAGGGTATATACATTTGTACAGATTATGGTGCTTTGTTAACTCATGACGCAGGCACCATAGAAAAAAGGACATGAACACCAGAGATGTTTGGCAACTTGTTTAAAGGGAATCTGTCACCACATTTGAACTATCTAAAGTATTAATATGGGCATACAGGTTATAGACTGCTGAGGATAGTGATGCCTGTATGTATATATATATATATATATATATTTTTTTTTTTTTTTTATGGCCTTAATGGTTTAGAAAAATGGTGGCCAGCAGCTGCCATCTTGCTGAATCTATGCAGAAGCGAATGACAAAAAATCCACAATTTGGCGGATGTGGGCTTTTGACAAATTCAAGTAGAATTCAATTTCACTCAAAATATATTCACGCATCTCTAGTAGATACGCCCAGTTATCAAGTAATTAACGCATTTCCATTGAGAAAACTGGAGGAGTAGCAAAACACAGAGCTCTAAGAAAATATCTCCAGAATTATTTCACATGAAATTGAAGCTTTTACTAAAATAGACATGTCAGAAGAGATGCATGGCTTGATTTCCACTGAATCATGGAATTCCTATTAGATTCCAAATGATCTCTTATAGATTTTATTTTTAAAATAATGGAGCAGGCGATGTTGACTGCCCAGGTGATGCCTTTTTTCTATTTGGGGAGCATCACTCTTTGGAAGAACTTTCATTAGTGTGACCTGAGTATTAAAAGGATGGACTGGATTGGAGCAGACTTATAAAAAGTGATCTACCATATGCAATGTGCAATGATTAGGACTTTCCTCTTTTACATTAACAGAGCTTGCCACTTATGGCCTTTAACATGGTGCCAATAATTAAATAGCCACATTTATGCTATAGCTATAAATCTATGGGTTGTTTATCCTTCTGTATTCTTTGTATGACACCCCCATTCCGGGGAAACATTAGGGAAATAAAATACATGAAGATAGCTTTCTTATTGTCCGGGATCATGTTATTATTATGCTATACAGCAGTCAGTGTTTTGAAGGCGAATGTATGCATGGTAATTGAGGCAGTGCTAGGAGAGGTATCTCCTCTGTGACATAAGAAATATCCTACATATTTTACCATTTTAGCATTGCCAATGTGTTTAATTAAAGATTATATCAAATTAAAGATGACAGGATACCTTCAGGGGAAATGCATCTCATTCTCTGCATTTCTTGAGAACGACAGAACGAACAGATTTCGACAACAGCTTGTAGTTTGGCACCTAAGCCTTATAATTACATAATTAGGAACAGTACACTTCTCTTGAAACACTCCACGGCCATCTTGCTATATCTATGCATGACTTAAACTGAGCCAGTACATCATTGGACCTGTCAGGTACCTCATTGGTATTCAGCGCATCTGCGTTCGCCAGCCTAAGTGTTGCTTTGGTGACGCTGCCCACACAAGTAATAATAAACGGCGCTCTCAGATTCTTCTCCTGTACAAATTTAAACAATGATGTGACTATTTCTTCTCCCGGTCCCAATCGCAGGGCATAAACTGAAAGAGAGCTCGGTCCTTCCTGAGAGAGAGAGAAGGAAAAAAAATAGATAATTGTTTCTGTGTTTCACAGAAGATGGCTTTAACACAGGCAAATCACAGCAGCTAATTACATTCTTTCAACAGCATAGTGTGATACTCGGACAATGACACATTTCACTTTTATGTAAAAAATATCATTTACGGGATCATATAGTAAAATATTTCAGGTTTTGATTAACCTAGAATATACAAATACATTAGTGAAAAACCTAAATCAAATAATTCTTGCCCATAACCATAACTCTTTTTAAGGGCAAGGGAACCTTAGAGAATGTGGTCACCTGCTCAAGACTTTTCTCCATGAGCCAATGCACAGAGCAGCTGACAGTTGCTTTTAGTCTGGCCAACTTGAGTTATTCATGTATAACGTGGATGCTCATTCATCAAAATTACCATCATTTTCCTGTGGATGCCGGGTGTAGAATTAAAGCAAGGAACCACTAGGTACTGTTGGAAAAAAAGATGGCTTATGGGTGTCACGCACAGTATAGGAAAGACTAAGTGCAACTGAAGGGATAAGGGTAAGGGGGAAGTGGAGACCCCTAGGCAGATCTAACGCCACCCTGTCTGCCATAACATCCCTATATAGGTTCTGCACCTATCGCTGAGAAGGATACCTAATCCCTGACTGACCCTAGCAGTAACCCCTGCATAGGGAAGGACAGGGTACACTCTAGTCAATCACCACTACAACTAAAGACAGAAGGAATACACAAATAAGGGGAACACTTAGCTTGAGTAGACGCACAGAGAAACACAAACGTCCTCCAAACACCAAAGAGGAAGATAGCCGACTGCTATAGCTCCAAGCCTCAACAGGCAAATGGAAATATCACCAGCAACTCCCAACAGCAAGCTGGAAGTTATAAACATGCCAGGGCAAAGTGTTTCAACCAGAGCTGGGGGAAGGCTGCCACTGGGCCCAAGAGTCAGAAGGACCAAGAAGAAGCCTGCAAAGCAAATAGCTGATACCTTCTGCAGTCAGATGCAGAGCGCTGGTCTACAGCCTCTGACACACCCGTGACAATGGGTAGAGGTATGGTCACTTATTAATGTAAATGACTTGTATATAATGAAAGATTGTGCTTCTGAAATGTATGGATGGCCACTACTACCCCTGATTATTTCAGTTGACTGCCTGGATTTTTGGAAGTTAGACATGTGGCAATCAACAGTTTACCTGATGCCTTACTTTATATATAAGCTTGTATTGCCATACGGTAAATGTCACTTCTTTGCCTAATGTGTTCTATCATTGTCATTCAGTGTAGGTTGTTTTATAGTTGGATTTTATCTGGAGTCTATTAGTAGCCTAAATGTGTCTTGTTAAAAGTCTGCAACTGCTTAATTAAAGGGAACCTGTCACCTGAATTTGGCGGGACCAGTTTTGGGTCATATGGGCGGGGTTTTCGGGTATTTGATTCACCCTTTCCTTACCCGCTGGCTGCATGCTGGTCGCAATATTGGATTGAAGTTCATTCTCTGTCCTCCGGAGTACACGCCAGCGCAAGGCAATATTGCCTTGCGCTGGCGTGTACTCCGGAGGACAGAGAGTATAGCATCCATTCTTTATGGATATATTATAATTCTTTAACATAGGAGGCTGTAAATGGTCTTGTAAATTATTAATAATTGCTGCTGTACAAAAAATGAATTGCGTTTGAATTGAACACAGTTCACAAGTGAGGAAAAAATCGTCCAAGTTTTCTGGATGAAAATCTGATGAGTTTTTTTTATGGGCTCGTGTGACCCTCGCCTCAATATAAGCAACATTTTATCAAAAGGCCAGACGGTCATGGTGATTAGGCGTGGTAGTTCAATTCAAATATATATAATATATATATATTCAATTATTCATTAGCACTTTTAAACTTTGTCTTGTAAAATTGTTTTTAGAACTGATATTCTTAACTTATAATAAACATAAGAAATAATGTGTACAAGAAAGTAGCGACTTATATGTGCTGTTTATGCATTCCCTGCTATAAGATATAGCTAATATCCAAGTTTAACATCTGGAATAAGCTGACCTTAGAAACAGCAGTATACTAATCCTACTGTAGAACACTAAAATCCATGCCACAACATAAAAAAACAAGCAAAATTATTTAAAAAAAGATGTCTGAGGCTGAGCAGGCTGCATCTGCCAGATAACTGTAATATCTTATAAGAAATGGCAACCAGGGAAAGGAGCTGGTTAGGATGTAATTAGATATGCGATAAGAATCAAAATAAATCTATATGAACAGTTTGAAAAATGCTATGCAGATAAGATAAGCTTCTAGCATTAAGTTTTACAACTGTAGTGTTAACGCCGGGCTATGCTACCAGCTCTGACGATGAGTTGCCCCCCTGGGAGATGGGGAATAAGTGTTGACTCATCTTTTCCCTACAGAGACTTTAAATTCTACCAACTTAATTTCTCTGGATGTTGCTACTTTTGTCGCCTGAAGAATCCCATCTTTCTCTTCAGTTGCTAACCTTGGTCCTGAAAATTAAAACTTGATAGGAAAAGCTGATTCCTCAAGGAAGTGTTAATAGTGTTTGAGAAAGGCTTTCATAAAGACCTGTTATAAAGGGGAAGTTTAATAACGAAGACACTATCTAAAATCCATTAACATTTCCACACTATGTTTTGTTACATTTCATTTTAATAGTGTTTAAACATCACTGGTTGGAAAGAGCTGTAATAATATCCAGGGGTGTAAAAATGGGACAGATTCAGATTTGGAATCCTTAGTGAACACCGTTGTATCCACTGAATTGCCTTCATAAAATGCAGAAGGGGATCAGGAGAGAAACATATTGGGAACCATTGTGGTTCAGCTATAGTGGAGTCTTTCTATCCCAAACTGCAGATTCAGATAATGAACCCCTTCACCACAAACCTGACCAGGCTAGGTTTTACAATCCTGACCATTGGCCATTTATTTGGTAACAATTCAGGAACGCTTCAATGTATTCCAATGAATACGTTGTTGGGGTTTTTTTGCAGCACATTGTACTTCATGTTAGTGATAAATTTAGGTCAATATTTTTGCATTTATTTGTGAAAATATTGGAATTTTGGGGAAATTTCACAATTTTCAAATTTTAGTTCTTATGCCCGTAAACCAAATACCGTATTTTTTCAGACCATAAGATGCACTTTTTTTCCTCCAAATTTGGGAGGAAAGTGTGGGTGCGTCTTATGGTCGGAATGTAGCATGTGGGGAGGGGACAGCAGCTAGTGGGATCGCACTGTGATCCCACTTGCAGGAGGCAGAGAAATGTGGAATCCAGTGCTGGGGAAACCACATGGTCCCGATGATTAAAGTGCAGTGAATATTCATTAGCCGCTTCCCTGCCCACCTGTCAGCTGAGCAGTGAGCGGGGAGCAGCTAATGAATAGTCCTTCACTGAAACCCACATGGTTTCCCCAGCGCTGGATTCCTGCAGCGGCTGGGGGAGATCTGTGTGTCCGGTGGAGGAGGGGGCCACAGCAGGGGCCGGAGGAGACCCAAGATCTGCATACCTGACAGGCTGTGCTGAATGCTGATTGCTGGGCATAAAGACCTGTGTGATGTCATGAAGTGAGCAGGCTGAAGCATCACATGGCAGCACAGAGCCCTCCCTCTTCTGATGTCATCACAGGTCCTTCAGACTCCCCACTAGAATCTGCTGGCTTCCTCTTATGACCTGTGCTGTGGAGAGGCAGGGAGGGCTCTGTGTGTGCAGTCATTGGATGCCTCATGTGGCTGGCTGGCTGGCACAACTAAAAGGTTAGTCTTTACAACACACAATAAAGCACTCTGCCACTCCTGTGGTGAACTATAATTCCCAGCATGCCATAGGATCTGCAGGACATGCTGGGAATTATAGTTCTCCCAATGGGATCTTAAAGCAGCACTCCAGTGTTATTTTTCAGTTCTGGAGTGGTGCTTTATATATAAGCCCTGTGCCCCCATTCTTATACTCACCCTCCAGCGTCTTCATATAGTACTTTACAGACACCACACTAGTCCCGCAGCATCTTATACCCGCAGTTTCCAACATAATAGCTTCCAACTATTATATATAATAACACTACATATAATAGTATGTTATTAAATTTTACCACATTTTTTTTTTCCTTCAAATATTTTTTCCCTATTTTCCACCTCTAAAACCTGGGTGCGTCTTATAGTCTGGTGCGTCTTATAGTCCGAAAAATACGGTAGTTATATCACACAAGGTATTTAATAAATATCATTTACCACATGTCTACTTTGCAACAGCATCATTTTTAAAACTTTTTTTGTTACAAAGTTAGAAGGGTTAAAAGTTGATCAGCAATTTCTCATTTTTCCAACAAAATTTACAAAACCAATTTTTTTACGGATCACATCACATTTGAAGTGACTATGGGGGGCTATCTGACAGAAAATACCCAAAAGTAACACCATTCTAAAAACTGCACCCCTCAAAGTGCTCAAAACCACATTTAATAAGTTTATTAATCCTTCAAGTGCTTCATAATAATTGAAGCAATGTGGAAGGAAAAAAATAAAACTTTACTTTTTCTCTGAAAAATGTTGATTTATCCCTAAGTTTTGCATTTTCACAAGAGTAACAGGAAAAAATGGACCATGTAATTTGTTGTGCAATTTCTCTTGAGCATGCTGATACACTATATGTGGTCAAAATTTACTTTTTGGGGGCACGGCATGTCGTGTTTGAAGAACCCCTGATGTGCCTAAACAGTGGAAACCCACCACAAGTAGGGACATTACAAAAACTAGACCCCTCAAGTCACTTATCTAGAGGTGTGGTGAGCACCTTGAACCAACAGTTGCTTCACCGAATTTTATAACGCTGACCCGTGAAAATTGAAAAAATGTTGCTCTGGCCTCAAGTTTTGCATTTTCACAAGGGTAACAAGAGAAAATAGACTATACAATTTGTTGTGCAATTTTTGCTGAGTACACCGATACTCCATATGTGGTGGAAAATTACTGTTTGGGTGCACGTCAGGGCTCCTAAGGGAAAGAGCACCAACTGAATTCTGGAGCTCAATTTTTGGCTGGAATAGAACAATAAGGTAAAAATGCTCACTACAACCCTAGATTAATTCCACAAGAGGTGTAGTTTATAAAATTGATTCAGTTGTGGGGGTTTCTAATGTTTTGTCATGTCAGGGGCTCTTCAAATGTGACAAAACATTAGAAACCCTCACAAGTGATCCAATTTTCTAAACTACACCTCTCGTGGAATTCATCTAGGGGTGTAGTGAGCATTTTTACCTTTTAGGAGATTCACAGAATTGTTTCACATTGGGCTGAGTAAATGGAAAATTACCATTTTTTCTAATAAAATGTTGCGTTGGCCCCAAGTTTTTAATTTTCGAAAAGGGATAATAGAAGAAAACAAACAGTGCAATTTTTTCTTCATTTTCTCCTGAGTATGCCAATATTCCATATGTGGTTGAAAACTACTTTTGTGACACAGTGTAAAACTCAGAAGGGAAGGAGTGTCATATTGAAGTTCAGATTTTTCTGGAATGGTTTATGTTTGCCATGTCAGAGGCCCTTAGCTGCCAGAACAGCGGAACTCCTCTATAAGTGACCTTATTTTACAAACTACACCTCTCAATGAATTTATTTAGGAGTGCAGTGAGCATATTAACACCACATGTGCGACACAGAATTTTAT